>NC_083641.1:0-300000 GCF_963576545.1 Limanda limanda | reverse complement strand
ATCCGTGTGATGATGTGGGCCAGCTGATCGGCACAGGCTTTCAGTCAGATGCTTTCCTTGTCTTTTGTCTCTGAAAGAGCTGGCACACATCCTCTTCAAAGACCGTCAGTGCCGGTGGGGAGTCAGGGGGGAGGGGGGAGGTGATTACAGGGGGTGCAGATGATTGTGTGAAGTCTGGGTTGGAGCGAGTGAGAGGTGTAATTGTGGGGTCATCAAACCTGCAGTAACACATTCAGATCCTCAGCCAGTTTGGGGTTCACCATGGGCTGGGGAGAGGTTTTCCTGTAGTTGGTGATGTCCCGCAGGCCTCTCCACACTCACTACGTTTACATGATGGCATAAACCCGATTTTGGCTGAAACCCGGTTTCTCTATCCATGGGGGGTTAACTGCTCTATCTCAGGGTACATGGCACTGAGAAATCCGACTCTTGTCCGAAAGCATTTCATACCCCGCTACGATAGGTGGCGCTATTTTCATTACAGCTAGTGGTGACTACCAACAAAAAACAACAACAGCCTTCAACTCAGCATGCGAGAAAGATGACGAACGGAGAGCAAGGTGAAGCTACGTCCCTCTACATGATGTTGTGCATGTTTACTCTAGGAGTACTGCGAATGCGAACGGCGCATTTGATTAGAATGGTTTGTTTGTGCCGGGTGGCCGGCACCGGGCAGCGACATTGTATCTAACTGTCGACTTCCGGGACACGGCCAGGGAGGGGGGGCAGGATCTCAAGCATGCGCAAAGACGTCATCTCCAGTTGTTTTCTAGCTTCCAGAGTTACATGCGCGCGTTGTCCGATATACAGCCAAATCCGATCTACTTATCTGGGGGTGGTTATCCGACTTCAGTCGGACACAAGAAATCTAGATTTGTGGAGTTACATGAAATGGATCTTCGATTGAAACCAGACAACGGCAGAAATCGGGTTTCAATCGGACACATGTAACCGCAGTGACTGATGCAGGGTCGTTAGCTGAAAACCGTTTTTTCAGCTTTTCAGAGTAGCTTCTCTTTGCTCCTCTGATCTCCTTAAGGCCGGCGCATGCTTCTGTGTTTTCATGGGCCCGGAAGTGTAAGAGCCCTTCCGGGCTCCTTAAGTACTTACGTATCCCTTCTTACGTGCGTCGCCCAATTTTTCTAACTAGACGGCAAAGTTCCGCAAGCATCACGTAGCCGGCAAGGCAGTGATTGGTATGCTAACTACATCATTTCCGGAGTCGTATTTCCGGTTCATGCCCAATAATACCTGCTGAAACCACGGAAGATTTAGAAGAACGAATATGGACCAAATAGAAGAGCACTTGGCAGAAATGATCCGAAACTATGACCACTAGTATAACCCAGTCACTGACCGGCGGATTTGTCCGCCAGAAAAAGGCTCTGAGGAGCCGCCGTGGCGATGTAAATAAACAGCTCTTCTTCGTGCCACACATGAAGAAGAGCAGACTTCGACAAAAAACATTGCTCCGCCTATTGTTCTGGCGGGGAATTGCATGGCAACACGCGCAACGCTTGGAAAACCATGAATGACAACGAGTCCTGCGTCACAACTACGTGAAAAACGGCAGACGCCGTTGCAGAAGCATGCGCCGGCCTTCAGTCAGTGTGTTTCTGGCCTGGTTGTACAGGATCCTGTCCCCACTCCTGAAGGCCTCCTTTTTGGCTTGACGAAGCCGCTTGAGCTTTGCTGTGAACCACAGTTTATTGTTATTAAATATGCAGTACGTTTTGGTGGGTACACACATGCCTTCACAAAAACTGATATATGATGTCACAGTGTCAGTGAGTTTGTCCAGTGATGTAGATGCAGCCTCAAAAACACTCCAGTCAGTGCAGTCAAAGCAGGCCTGTAGCTCCAGCTTTGACTTGTTGGTCCATTTCCTGACAGTTTTTACCACAGGCTCTGTAGATTTTAGTTTCTGCCTGTAGCTTGGGAGGAGATGAAGCAGGCAGTGATCGGAGAGTCCCAAAGCTGCACGGGGAACAGAGCGATATGCATTCTTTAATGTTGTGTAGCAATGGTCCAGTGTGTTTTTGTCCCTGGTGCTGCCTGTATTTTGGCAGTTCACGGCTGAGATGTGCTTGGTTGAAATCCCCAAGGATAATCAGAATAGAGTCTGGGTATTTTCGCTCCGTGCTGGTTATCTGGTCAGCCAGGTGCCGCTGTGCCTCGCTAACGCAGGCTTGAGGTGGTATGTAGACACCGAACAGAATACAGGAAAACTCCCGCGGTGAATAAAATGGTTTGCAGTTAATGGAAATGGATTCCAGCTGAGGAGTGCATATCTTCCATAGCACTGTGGCATCTGTACACCAACTTGTGTTGATATAAAAGCAGATTCCTCCTCCCCTCGTTTTCCCCGTTAATTCGGTAACGCGGTCCGCGCGGTGGAGTTGGAAGCCCAGCAGATGAAGGATGCTGTCAGGGATGGACTCACCCAGCCAGGTTTTAGTGAAGCACAGGGCAGAAGATCCTGATAAATCCCTGTTTATCTTCTTTAGGAGCAGCAGTTCGTCCATTTTGTTGGGCAGAGAGCGGACATTTGCCAGGTGTAACGCCGGGAGCGGAGTTCAGCGCGCTTCCCTCGCCTGCGTCTCCTCCAAGCTCCAGTAAAGAGCAGCTACAGAGGCTTTTCAGGTGGCAGGGGTGCAACATTACAGCTAACTATCTAGCCAGCACCCACAGCGGTTAACAAAAAAAAACAATTTTTTGCTTACCAGTAGTCATCCGTTAAATATAACATTAACATTTCCTCGTGCTGCCTGTCCAGAGTCCTGCATGGGTCCAGTTTTGCATACCCCGCACCTGCAAAGCTCAGTACCAGAACCGAGTTGCTACGTAAAGTTATCTCCAAGTAAAATCCGGACCCGTGACTTACTCGTGATTAGACAGACTGTTACTCACTTCAAGACCTTTATTTTGTCTTGTGAAATTTAAAGGTACAGAAATACAAGGATTTCAACTGTGTTAAATGTGTCAAATTTTTTGCATTCATTATTCTCATACTGACATGTTGCTGCTCCTGAAACTGAGGTTGCTGTGCAGAAGATGAATAGCCTGTTTGTTTACTTGTGCCAAGCAAAACTATTTTAGCCTCTTTGGCAGAATAAAATACTAATGTCAAAAACAGAAAATCATCAACACTCGCTTGTTTAAGCTGTGTTCTGCGTTCTTCAATCACAAATCCAGCCAAGGAAAATTGTCTTTTGATGGCTGCACTCAATGTCGGGATGGCGAGTACATTCTGTTCGATTTTAGCATGCTCCCTCCACCAACACAAAACATTGAAAGCATCCCTCCTTGGGTGTTTTAAATAAGATGTAGGATGCCTATTCATCCAGAGCCAGCATACTTTCATTGTTAGAGTCCTCCACCTCAGGTAAATCCTCACCTGTTGATATGGGACGGGGTCTATTCTCTATTGGTATGCATGGGCCTTTGGTACATTTCAGAAGGCTTCCATGTTTTACCTTGAGTCCTTGAGAAAATGGGTGTTTTCATGGTCATTTTATATCTGCTATACTGGCCATTCTACCAAATTGATGCAAAGTATGGTCCCCCAACAAGAAAAAACTATTTACAAAAGAATTAAGTATTCAGACATAGATATTTACAAAGAATGTTATGGTCTTTTTAAACCCAAGACATTAAATGAGATAGGGATAAGCTAAATATATACAAAATCACCATTTATAGGGTACTTTCTATTGGGAAGGAGCTGTCCCCCACCCTGACATCTAAATTTCAATCTGTGTAAATAACACTTATTACATTTTTTAGATTTTTTTCAATGATCTTATTTCAAAGATCTTTATGATTAAGTTTAAACAGAACTTGGAAGATTTAGATTTATTGTGGATATAATTTTTAAATTAAAAAACGATACTCAAAAAATCATGTCCCCAGTTTTCATGTCACTACCGAAACACAAGAGTTTTAGTCCATTGGCTGAGCCTGGTTTTAAGCCACAACCCTGCATTTTTGACCAGGCAGTGACACTGCATCCCTGTCCCTTATGGCTGGATGGTAAGTAGCTAAATCCCATACTTTTGATATAAATGTGTTCCACAGTCTGAAAATTAGCGTGTAACCTTAAGAATTGTCACTACCGAACACATATTCTCTTCAATTAAGTAAACTTTTTTGGGGTTTATGCAAAAGTATTATGATTTGATGTGTGTACACCTCTTCAAAGATGTGTATACTAGCCATGTGCTTGCTAGCATTCTTTAGTTAGCTATAATTGTCACTACCGAAACAGTCACCAAAACATATGGTAAAGTTCCAACTAGTTTAACTGCACATTATTCAACAGTCTGAAGCCAATCTCACTGCTGCAATTTGCCAACTCATGAGATGCTAGTTCTGCACAAATACTTTAATGCTGCAAACTGCTCACTGGACCATTTTTACATATCCATTATTCAATTTTTCCAATTATCTGATCAAAATTTTGACCTTGAGGTTAAAGCCACGCACAACATTGGGCGAATCCGCTTTTATTGGCCGCGACTAGAGGACAAGATCTGGTACACAGTGGACAAGGTCGTCACCTAAATCCCTCCACCAGAAAACGTCACACAGAGGCATGTCCAGATCACCCCAAGAGTGTTCACCACAGTATGTGAAAAGTTAAATTTGTGAATGGATTTGTGATGGTGTCTGACACTGAACCCCCTTAAACATACAGTACTACATATTATCAGTTGTTTGTCAATGTTTTCTTCTCTTTTACTGAACCCACTTGGGGTAATGTTTGTACTTTAAATGGTTCTTGATGAACAATTGTTATGTCCTCAAGAATAAAATGATTCTATTGACCACAAAACATTTGTGTTTTTAATATTCCCAACCTAAAGCATGTTATGAGTTAAGATGAATCAATAAGGTTGAGGAAATATGATATAACCTTACAAACAAAATACTGTTCTCACTACCAAAACAGTGCAGTCACTACCGAAACACTGGATGTTTTGTAAAAAATAAAGTATATTGAGTTATCAACTAAAATGTTAAGATACTGATTGGTTTAATGTATGTTCAATTTCATCAATCATCAACTCTGGAATCAATATGATCAGTTTTATGCATTTTGCAAAGAAATATTGCATTTAGATTTTGATGAATTGTATAAATTGAACCTTGAAATTTGGTAAAAATTTAATTTTTATTGATTTAATTGTGAAAACCTTCAAGAAATATTTGTAAAAATACTCTTCAGAGAAAGGAAGGAAACACAATCTTAACAGGTTAATAATAATACTTTTTTACTATAGTTTATTACTATGTTTGGGTAGTGACAATTTTTGTCACTCCAACTCAGTCTGAAAATACAACATAAAAATTGACGGTTCTTTTACTACATATGTGTACTTTAGATATGGTACAATATATATACAGAAAAAGTTTTGGGAATAAAACATACAAAATTTCAAAATATTTCCAACCTGACTTTGAACCAATTCGGTAGAATGGCATACATCAGAAAATGTTAACAGTGATTTAACATAGGCACAAATAGTCTGATCTTGGGCTTAATTAATACATCATTCATACATTTCAAAGTTGTTCTCACAAATGGCTTATAACTGAGCCATAAAATATAAATGATTAATCAGCCATTCCCTACAGCTTGTCCTATACTACGTCTTACAGCTTAATTATTATCATTATTGTTGTTGACGTTGATGAGGTGCAGAGTTGGGCTGCAGAGACGTTATGGTTGGTTTTATTTTGAAGGGGACTGCCGGAAGTGTTTGTTTTGTGATGTCAGAGTACACTTTTTCAGTGGTTTTCCGGCAGCTCGTCCCCTGCCACGTAGAACTACGAAGGACCAGCGGCTTCGAAGTGACTTGATCCTTGATTTGATAGGACCTTTGTTGGAGACCAGTTGGTTCAAACTAACTCCGTGTCCCTCTGACTTCAACTGTAAGATAACTTTCCATACCTTTCTCACTTATTGAACCGTCAGCAGTGCTTTGTCATTGCTGCAGCTCATTTTCACAAACTTATTCTACCTATCAAGAAGAGCCACTGGAATTAGAAGCTTAATGTTCACAGACATCCTGAGCAGGTTAGTGTAAGGCTTGAGGAGAAGTTGCAGCTCAGAATTATTGTGTACTGAATCTGGAGCAGCGGCTGGTAAAGTCATTACCGTGTGTGTGTGTGTGTGTGTGTGTGTGTGTGTGTGTGTGTGTGTTCGTGTGTGTGGGGGGAAGGGGGGGGGGTAAAGTTACAGCTCACTTGAAGCTGTTGTTGACGAGACTAGGCGAGTGGCTATATAGATTTCAGTTGCTATTAGTAAAATATCATATCATTTTATTTAAACACGTAGGATCCTGCTGACTAAATGTGTTCAGATTGTGTCATGTGTTGCTGCTGGTAGCTGAGCTGCTATTGGTTTCTCACTCTGTAGGATTACAGATTACAGGAGTACAAAATATTTATGTTACTCTGGGGACACTTAAACTAATCCTCATTTCAAGTTGTCTACATGTTATTTGACATTGTGTTTGACATTTCTGAAAAGATTTAGCTGGTTGTGGATTTGAAATTGCTGTAGCATATCATTCATAACCTTTACTATTCGACTACAAGTTTTCACTGTGTTTGTATGTGGCTTCTAGAGAAAGAGAAAATAGTGGAAAAGCAGCCAAACTTAATCGTAACATTACATAGTCAGTTTGGAATACTGAAAGCCAAGTTATAGTTTTACCATTTGACGGGTCATATCTCCCTTAATATAGGTCATAGAGCAATGGTTACCATATCATTGCAAAGCTGTTCACAGTTGTCATGTGATATTGTATCCAACCTCCAAATGTCTGTCTGGAGAATTGGGTCCAGACTTTACCATCAGTTCATGTCTGAAAATACAAAAGACTTAAAAATGAAAAAATGAATAAAAATAAAACAAATATATCTTTATGAAAAAATGCATGTACTTGTATTCAAAAGACTCAAAAGTATTTGTGGTAATAAGAACTGATGCTGGTGTTGATGTGCTGTAAACAAAAACGTGATCTCGACGGAGGAATTAATATCTTTGAAGATACACAATGTACTTGATTTAACCAGCTCATAGCAGCAAGGTTACTGAATTTATACTCTCTCCTCTTTCTCTACCTGCCTCTTTTTCCACAGCCAAAATAACTTTTTACCAAACTACAATTCAATCCTCATTTTCTAAAGAGAGGCTATAATATAAAAAAAACAAATCACTTCAATGTTAGAAATCAATAATTCATTTGTATAGAATTCTTTTTCCTGGGTGGAAGTAGATTTTATTTTGAAGTCTTCTAGAGGCTATTATGTGAGAACCAGGGCTGTGGTGGTGGGGGTGGGTTACATACCTTTTTTAAATAATAAATAGCATTTACACACACTTTAATCGTAGTTTACTCATTTTGTGAAATTCAATAGCATTGTTTCCTGATAATTACATGACAGTTCAGAGCACACTCACTTTGGCACCTTGCCTCTTCTCACTGTTGCCTGGCCCCCGACCCCTGCTCTCCATCTCCTTAGTGTACTCTTTTGCACTAGTAAACAAGCAGGGGGCGCAGTTAGGGCTGGGCGATTTTTCGATCCCGATTCGGGATCGCGATAAAATTTTGATCGATTTCGATTATCTCCTCGTGACATGTATTCGATCTCACGTGGCAAAAGTAAGCGCAACAACAGTGTCGGAGTCTGCCGTCTGCAGTTAGGACACGACACGCCCCCTTCCCATTGTGAGAGCTGCTGCAGTTGCGAGAGACAGAAAAAGAGAGAACGAAGTTGGAAAAAGGAGAAAAAATGAGTGAAACTGAAGTCGGGGACAGCGAAAATAATGCCGAATGTGAGAGCGACATCACTACATCACCCGGAACCGAAGACATTGTCGAAAAAAAGCGTAACGCGACGTCAGTTGTGTGGACGTGGTTTGGATACGGCTAAAAGGACGAGGAGCAGACGAAGCCGGTCTGCAAAATATGCCGGCGGTCGGTACCAGCCAGGACGGGAAACACCACAAACCTTTTCAATCACCTGAGACGGCACCATCCCAGTGATTACACAGAGAGTATGACTCTGCGGGCTCAAGTTTGCACGACACCAAACAAAGAGACAGGCAAGACCACTACGTCTCCCGTTAGCATCGCTAACGTTAGTGATGCTATGTTAGCAAAACAACAGTCCATCCAGTCGTGTTTTGCAGCCATTGCCCCATATGAAAACAATCGAAGCAGGAAAAAAATATAACAAGCCCTATTACTTATTGCTTAGCTACAGATATGATGCCCCTGAGCACAGTGGAGAGGGACGGCTTCAGGAAACTGATCAAAAACTACATATCGTGTTAAGAATCGAGATCGATCAATATGGAAAAACATATCGTGATACATTTTTTTCCCATATCGCCCAGCCCTAGGCGCAGTAACTCACTGCACTCTATCATCTTTTCAATGACGTTATCTTTGTGAAGTGCCATAAAAATCCATCAAGGATGATGAATCTGCAGCAGCATCACCCACTGGGTCGTAGTCTTCGTTGCCGTCGTAGTCTTCGTGGTCTTCTTCGTGGTCTTTGTCTGCTTCTCCGTCCGTTTGTCGGTCTGCTTCTCCTTCCTTCTCTCTGTCTGCTTCTTTGTCCGCTTCTCGGTCCGCTTCTCGGTCCGTTTCTCGGTCCTGCTCTTGCGAGTCCACTTCGGGATCAACTGATTGTTGCTGGGAGAATAGCTGTGCTAGAACCTGTTTTCTGGTGAAACGCGCTTGACGTGACATTGTGTCATGGTCAGGGAGAACGGCACTCAGAGAAACACTACGTATTCTCTCTGGGTCTAATCGACCACCCGAGAATACAATAGGAATCAGCTGTGGGTCTACAGGGTTGCCCCCAGAAAACTTGCTAAGCCTGGTGGTAGGGCTGCTTTAGAAGCCTTCTCGCGGTCACCTCAGCTACGGGGGGGGGGGGGGGTTTGACGTATACTCAGTGAAACACTGTGTTGAAGGAGCGTTCTGATGTCTGAGTGTCAGTGAAGGGGTCGGGGTGGGACATGTGACTGTGTGGACCAATAGGATGGGCTTGTCCGGGGATCGGGGCTCAATGAGGAAGTAAAGTGTTGACGGAAGAAGCTATGTTATTCAGCGACCCTCGGAAGAGGCACAATTTCTTACGGTGTTTAAAGTTTTATTAAGGTGTACGGTGACAAGGACGGTTCAATAAACGACCTGAACATCAGTTAAGTCTCATCAATCTTTCGGGGGATCTGCTACACCGCCTTTGGTATCATGTTTCTGGTGCATAACATTTCTTTTTTTTTTTTTTAAATAAATAAACAAGCGACGCTTAGCCTGGCAGGGGGGGGAGGGGGAAAGCCTGGCAGCCCGCCAGGCCTATAAAGCACTGGAGGAAACCCTGGTCTAAATGACCCCGCAGAGAAGCAAGTGTAACCCCCTGCTTGGGCACGGATTAAACCTTAGAACCCACACAGGGATAGAGTGAGGTCCCAGGGGCTCATCCTGTGGATGGAAAATATGACAGATTGTTTTAGTAGTAAAGAAACAGTGATTGCGAGGATCGAGAAGTGTCATGCTGATCGTTGCGATGTCCGGGTTTCACCGCTCCTGACAGAATACACTCTACACGATTTCAGAAACCTGGTTTACGGTGACACAAGGCGGGCGTGCCAGGGCTGTAAGCACTGTGAATAGGGCTGCAACTAACGACTATTCTGATAGTCGATTAATCATCGATTATTGAAACAATTATGAATGACACAATTTCTCAATTGCTCTTATTTAGCAAACAGCTTTTAAATTTAACTTGAGGTTGTTTGAGGCATGTAGGCATGTGATGACTGAAAATAAAGATCATGACTTCATTAAAAAAAAATGTATTTTAATAAACTGCTGCATATAAGTGTACTGTTGACACAAAAGCAAAGAAAAATCCAGTTTTTGTCCATTTAAAACCAAGGACAAAAAATTAATTTAAATTCAAGTTTCCCTTTTTCCTGTGAACCAAGAACAGGCCAAGTGCTGATACTAAAAATAAATTAAAAATCAGGTATAAATTTTTCCTGTTAACAAAAAGGACAGGGAAAGTATCACCAACGAAACTACAGTCTTCTTCGGACTAAATATTTGTGATTAAAAAAGACGTTTGTCAGGCAATAGGATAACATTAGGCTTTTAAACTCGTTAAAAAAAAGTTTCAACCATATTTTTGATATTTTATGATTTTTCTGTAATTAAGTGTGAATGTTTATTTAGATGCATTAAACCACTTAAACAACACATGGATGTGATGCATATTATGGTACTTTGTTTTAAACTTATGATTCTGTATGAAATATCTGTTATGTTTTGATTATATTTTAAGGTGAATACGCAAAATGTAACATAGGTGAACCATTAAACTTAGATATTAACAAAATAAACCAGAAATATCTGGAGCAGGTAATAACTGCCTTGGCATTATATTGTATATAATGACTTTATTAATATTAGGTTTTAATATGCACAAAACTAGTATATTTGTATTTACAGCAAAATAACTTTCGTAACACAAATGCTGTCCTGTGGCGTGACATGGAAAATCTGATTTTTGAAACGGCAGTTACATGGACAACTATAGGGGCCCTTAGTTTATCCCACTACCAGGAAGCCCCCCAGATGTTGGAATGTACTGTGTATGTTGAAAGGTGACTGTTAACCTATGATTAATTTCATAAATTTCACTCTTTCTGTCAGACAATGAATGTGTCATTTTTTGAGAGTCCTGTAGTGTGACGGCTGCAGTTAAAAATTTGTAAAAAAAAAAATTGTAATTTTTTTTTTTTTTTTTTAAATTTAATTAAACATATTAAGGTTAAACTGTGTTATTATTCAGTTAGCATAATAGCTAAGGTCAGACTTTTATAGCAATGACTCAAAATGGCCACAAGGATGAAAATGTCCTGTGGTGTGACAGCCCTCAAAGGTGCCTCCTCCTCAAATGCGCGTGTCGTGCTTCCATGGAGAGCAGGTCCGCCGTACAAATATTGCAAGGTAGCTTTTTTCGGGCTATGTTAAGGATGAAGTTCTCCTGAACTTTTGACTTCCTGCAACGGACACCGCCATTGGTCCATGTTTGGTCGCTATTGCATATGCGCGACTTTCAGAGATAGGAAGGAAGCGAGATGGCTCACTCTTACTGCCATCAGATTCAGCACCTCCGGTAAAACAATGTTTTGTTCAGCTTCACGGCACGAAAAAAACACGCGCTGTGACGTAACCAACGGATCATCGACGAGTAAATTCGTGGGCGACTATTTTGGTCATCGATTTATGTCAACGACGTTGATTAATCGTTGCACCCCTAACTGTGAATCAGCCAGTGTGGATGGAGAGAGATGCCTGGATGGTCCTTGGAGCTTGGGAGAAGAGCTGGAGCTCGGTGGATTTGTATCCGAGCTTTACGGACTGTGACTCAGCCGCTGTGGGTGGTGAGAGGGGTCCCCACGGGGAAACATGAGCTCCTGCTGGGTGTAAATAATGGATAAAATCCGTCAAGGGCATACATGAGCTCCTGCTGGGCCTGGAGAGCGAGCCCGGGCCTGGTGTGTGATGTATGGGCCCGCAGAGACACACACATACTCTTGGTCTATCCAACCCAGGAACAACACGAGGGTTAATGGCGGATAGGCACATGGTTAGGACACTCATGAAGAGGACGATGTCCGACTTGAAGGACATGTATATTTGGGTGTCATAGGCATGGTATGATAGCCCATTAAAATGGCTGTTGACGTTTCCTAATGGGATCATGTAGAGTGAAAATAGAATCTGACCAAGAAAGGAACCTTGTGGCACTCCACACAACAGTGGAGCCAAGAATGAGTTGTTATTTCTGATGGAAACAGAAGTTTGTCTTTCTGAGAGATATGACTTGAATGGTATAATCACATTCATGTGAGCAAGAGCGATGCAGCGAAAAAGAGATATGACTTGAACCAACTAAGGGCAATGTCGGATATGCCAATGCATTATTGATCAGAATGTTATGATCAATTGTAGGGATGAGCGAGTACAGCATTATCTGTATCTGTTAACCATATGAATTATCCGTATCCGTACTCGTAGTGGGCGGGGCCTAACCCGGAAGTGGGCTGGTTCAACATAACTTTCTTTTTTAACTTTGAAATTATTTTATGATTTTTTAATTTGTATTTTTTTTAAATTTATTTCCACACCGCACGCGTGTGTGTGTGTGTGTGTGTGTGTGTGTGTGTGTGTGTGTGTGTGTGTGTGTGTGTGTGTGTGTGTGTGTGTGTGTGTGTGTGTGTGTGTGTGTGTGTGTGTGTGTGTGTGTGTGTCTAAGAGAGAGACAGAGAGAGAGAGGGGGGCGGGGAGACTGTGTTCTACAGGACAAGATTGACAGGAGACGCGGGTCTCTCCTGCTTCGGATGAGGATAATTAAACCAAACACGGTATAATCACATTCATGTGAGCAAGAGCGATGCAGCGAAAAAGAGATATGACTTGAACCAACTAAGGGCAATGTCGGATATGCCAATGCATTATTGATCAGAATGTTATGATCAATGGTAGGGATGAGCGAGTACAGCATTATCTGTATCTGTTAACCATATGAATTATCCGTATCCGTACCCGTACTCGTAGTGGGCGGGGCCTAACCCGGAAGTGGGCTGGTTCAACATAACTTTCTTTTTTAACTTTGAAATTATTTTATGATTTTTTAATTTGTATTTTTTTTAAATTTATTGCCACACTGTGTGTGTGTGTGTGTGTGTGTGTAAGAGAGAGACAGAGAGAGAGAGGGGGGCGGGGAGACTGTGTTCTACAGGACAAGATTGACAGGAGACGCGGGTCTCTCCTGCTTCGGATGAGGATAATTAAACCAAACACGGTATAATCACATTCATGTGAGCAAGAGCGATGCAGCGAAAAAAAAAAAATCTCCGACAGGCAGACACGCAACGCGAGTCGCTTTCTACCAGCACCATGTCTGAACAAACCCACGTGTAACAGAACTCTACTGGTTAATAAGTAAGTACAAACTGAAATAAAAACAAACTTCAAGCTGAAGAAACCCTAAACGTTAACGGAAAGGACCCGCAGACCTGAGTGACTGAGAGACAGAGCTGTTCAGTGAGTGTGCGAGCAGAGCGGTGTGTGAAGGGGAGGAGCGCTGTGACGCTGTGTGAGGATTTTCATTCAGTCCGAGCACAGATATTGACGAGTATTACTCGTATAATACTCGTGCTCGGCAAAAGTGCTTTATCCGTACCGGATACTTGTTTCAGCCGAGTATCCGGCTCATCTCTAATCAATGGTGTAAAATGCTGCACTGAGGTCAAGGAGTAATAATACCATGCAATCACTAACATTAGCAGCCATTAGTTAATCATTAGTAATTTTAAGGAGAGCGGTCTGGGGCGTTTACAGAATCCTGACTGGAATTTGTCAATAATGTATTCTGTAGCAGGTCCAGTAATTGGTTCAGAACCACCTTTTCAAAAAAAATGTATATATAAGGGGATTTTGAAATGGGCCTATAATTTTGTGGGAGTGATTTGTCAAGATATGGCTTCTTCAATAAGGGTTGAATGGTGCCTTTCGTAAAATAATCAGGTACTTGGCCAGAGGAAAGGGAGCAATTAATTCTAAGAAAGCTAGGGCCAATAGTACTTGTTACTTCTTTTAGGAGTGATGTGGGTAGGATGTCCAGAGGTCTTTAGGATGAGCGCATGAGCAACACAGTGTCGATGAAATCAAGAAGTGAAACTTCCTGAAATTGCTTAGTAGAATGGGACGGGCAGGATACTCTGCGGTATTTGATTGTGGTCACTAGTGCAATGTTGATTCTAATATCATGGATTTTTTGCTTAAAGAAAGATAAAAAAAAGTATGTACAACAAAGGTCCCGCACTGAACAGCTCCATATGATAATATTTGATAAAAGTCATAGCGGCCCCATAGCTGTAACAGGAAATGTCATGCATTACTTTTAAGTGTCCTGCAGCTAACCCTTTCACCCGATTCATGTGAAATTTTTGTCAGGAACTTGTGAGTTTTCATCAGGGGCATTATGGCGAATCTTGATGTCTCACTAAGAACTTTCAAGTAGCTGTAACTTCCATGTTTTTGCTCCAATTAATGTCAAACTGTATATTTGTGATAAGGAACCCGCCCTGAGGAGTTTGTTTACATTTGCATAAACATCAGGTCTGGTGAAAATTGATGTACTATAATGTGCTCAGGAACATTCGTCCAGAAATGTTTCGATAGCGCCCCCTACATTTTTTCAAAGAGGGTCATCCTAATCCTTTACTTTCACTTAGAGCAGGGGTTTTCAACCAGGGGTCTGCGGCCCCCTGGTGGTCCGCCACGGCATTGCAGGGGGTCCGCGAAAATCGCTTTGACATTTCCAGATTACTCCCTTATGCATGCCAGTTAAAGGTAGATGTAGAAGAGCAGTTGATCTAGGTAGAAAAACTCTCAGGAGGTCTTGGAGATGTAGTTTGTATGATGGGAATTTTTATTTTCCCCAAAAGAATGCCCAAAAGGGCAGAATTAATAATGAAAATATTAAATAAAACAAAAGAGAATTGCAATAACAGTCAACTTTACCACGTTCGCTGGTTGAGAAACAATTTCTTAGGCGAGCTCTAAAACTTACGTCTATCCGGTAGCAGTTCTCCCGACAGAATGTGAATATGTATGACACACAGCCCCTTTGTTAAGTTCTAGATAAGTTGCCAGAAAGAATTTCCACAGCTTGCTGCAAAAGCAATGAGGTATCTTATGCCCTTTCCAACAACCTACCTGTGTGCAGTGTTGGGGAGTAACGGAATACATGTAACGGCGTTACGTATTTAGAATACAAATTATGAGTAACTGTATTCCGTTACAGTTACAAATTAAATAGATGGTATTCAGAATACAGTTACATTGTTGAAATCAGTGGATTACACGACGGTACTTCTCTGTTTCACGAGTTTATTCACTCTCTCGTAAATCCACCGGCGGCAAAGCCCCCAGGAAGCAGCTGGAGACCAGGGCTGCCGTAAGAGCGCCCCGGTCCCCAGCGGCGTGAAGAAGCCTCACCGCTACCGGCCCGGGACCGTTACAGGCCCGGGACCGTGGCTCTGAGAGAGTTCCGTCGCTACCAGAAATCTACGGAGCTGCTGATCCACAAGCTGCCCTTCCAGCTCCTGGTGAGAGAAGACCGACGTGCGCTTCCAGAGCTCCGCTGTCATGGATCTGCAGGAGGCCAGCGAGGCACGCCTGGTTCACACCGGACGCTGAAGCTCCGGGCAGCGCTAATAATATCACCCGTTGACCCAATAGTATAAAAGCATATGGTCACTTGTTGCTCCAACATTAACTGCAACAGCGTCCCAATTTAATGTCATCCATCTTCAAGAACTTAGCCGCTGTTTGCTCCGTTCAATGTCGCGTGTCGAGGGTAAATTACGTATTCTCCACTCAAGCCTATGGGGAGACCCCCCCCCCCCCCTAATCAGAAGAAGTCCACTCTGTTTATTTACTTACTCCCCACTTGCACACAGTGTAGGCTACGATGGCAACTAAATAAAATAAAGTGACACCCAGCAGGTCAAAATGCTGATGTAATCGTTTCTTAGCGCAGCGGTTCCCAGGTCTTGTTTCCGAACTGTGTTGCTAATTCCACAGCTTGAAGCTCCATGCAGCTTGAAGCTAGACGGAGCTAGCTAGCTCCCCTCCCAGCTAGCTTCAACCCCAGCTTCCACACACAGTCAGCAGGGACTCCTGACACTAACTACTACCCAGTGTTTGCTTCTAACCTGACGGTATTATAGAAACAGTGTCATGATAGAAGTGGATTTAAAGTCGTGACGGCGGGTTTTTGCACTGTTACCACCGCAGTTAGCATGGTGGCTAGCCCGCTAGCCTAACCCGCTAGCGCCGTTTTGAAAGCTCGTTATAACCGTATGTGACCGTGCACACATACCGTCAGTACTCTAACAAGCCACCGGTAGCCGGACAACTCCGCTGGCTTAACACACACATCACATTAATCATAGAATCGTAGTTGTGTTTGTGTTTATTGTGAAGCAGAAGGTTTGAGGTCCAGAAATGTGAAATCCGGAAATTACGTCGTAGGGAAATGATGTCGTTAGCGGACCAATCACAGGCAAGGGCTGTCCGTGGGGTCTCCGAAATATACACGGACAGTTAGAAAAATCAGAGGTGCACGAAAAGCTGTCCGAGGCGCTCGGAGAGGGCGTTCCACGACGGATAGGGCGGTCTTATCTGTTCGTTTTTTCTTAAACGGAGAAGTATAAAGGAGCCTTTAAACAGCAGATCATGCCTGTTGTATAATGACAGTTCGAGTGGTGGAGTGAGGTTTGAAGCACTTATCTTAGTGCGTGTTCTCCTGCGGTGGACAACCTCAAACTTAGCCCTGACTGGAGTTGATGTTTTGGGCCTTGCCCTGATGCATTGCCAGTCTGACCTAGTGAAATATGACTGACATACGTTCGTACTACATACACTCAGGGGTCGGGTCAGCTCAATTTAGGCCAGTGACACAAACTCGGAGTCGGCTCAATCTGGGGCAATGAGGCTTTCAACTCTTCTCATGTACATTTTTTGAATGTAGAAGTCAAGAGTGCCCTGATCCATGCGATGAGTTTGACACAACAATTCATGTTTACAGGTGATGTTGGGGAGAAACACAATTTCCTCTTGAGGCTTGGGGTTTTCAATAGGGGAGCTCATCATCAGACGTGCTTGGATCAAACATGAAATTCACAGTGCTGTTGGCAAAGATCTTTTTACATGTCTCATCTTTGGAAGGCATCTGATGAACCTCCCTCTTCCTGGGTGTATGCATTTTGGGACTCGAATCTAGAAAGGTTGAGTTCAAAGATGATTTTTTGGCATTCCTGCCTTAGTAAATAGTGACAGTAGAGAACTCCGGATTTGAAGTACAGGGCCCAGTTTTCATAGTAGGAGTCAGCTTTGGACCGACCTTCATTGGATGACTCTTCCTTCCCCATTCACCATAGTTCCTCCGCAGTGTATTCGGGTTCATTTAATACACTTTAAAATAGTTTTCTTCCATAGCCATCAGATTATTGTCTTTTAGTCGTTGTTCTGAGGTGTTGATGGCGTTGAAAATCTGGGAAGTACCCGTTTAAGTCATGATGGAACTTGGTCATTAAGGACTTTGCATGTAAGGAGGAGAATTTTGAATTCTATTCTATTCTGGAATTTACTGAGAGGCAGTTCAGAGAGGCTAATATGGAGAAGAAATATGATCTCTTTTCTGACTTCCTGTCAGTACTGCTGCATTTGGACCAACAACTGGAGGCTTTTTACAGACATCCTAATAGTAAAGAATTATACGAATCAACTACAGTACTCCTATTCCTGTAGAGGAATTCTGAAAGTCTGTCAGAGCAACTGTTGAGTTACTAAAGTAAGAATTGTGGTTCAAAACGTCTTCTATCAACTGGAGCCAGGGTGACAGAGTGTCATAGCTCTACCGATCCATCTATTCCTTTAACTCTGAGGAGCAATGATTAAATTCACCACATGCTCCCCATGAATAGTACAGATACACTGTTTAGTACAGAAACCCTAGAATCACATCTAGCACCAGATTTATATTAAAGGGACTATTCATCTTAAAATGATCTCATTATCTACTCATCACTTTGCCGATGGAGGGGTGGGTGAAATGGTTCAGTACACAAAATACTTTAGGCTTGACAGGGGAAAACAGTGTTTTAGCCAAGGCGACAGCATCTTTAGCCGTAATAATACAACAGAAAGAACTTAACATGCCTCCATACTGCTTGTGTGCTGCTATCCAAGTGTCTGTAACCCCCAACATTCATATTTGAAATAGTAAGAAGGTAGTTTACATCGGGTTTCAAGCCTAAATACATAATGTTGTTTAATTACGTCTGAAGAAATGGTCACGATTGACTTCAATTGCATTGGATTTGGCTGCAATGTTTGAGTGTTGGAGACTCAAACACTATATCCACCCCTCCCTCGGCATAGTGGTGAGTCTGAGGAGTGTTGTAGTTCATTTGTTTTGTCTTTAGTAAGTGTACTGGTGTGTTTAAGAGTTAGCTGACTCATAACACAGACAACCCAGAGCGTCAATCTCGTACACTTCCAGCATCTAGGTCTCCAATATTCATCATGAAGATTATGAAACAAGATTTCTTGCACAATATTATGAAAATTAGGAGCGACCTGTCTCAGAAGGATGCTGAAAAATGAGTCCATGCATTTGTCATTATTACTGTAATTCTTTATTATCAGTATGTCCCAGTAAGTCTGTGAAAAGTCTCCAGTTCATCCAAAGTGCTGCAGCAAGACTGCTGACAGGATAGATCATATTACTCCTGTCTTGGCTTCTCTACATTGGCTCCCTTTAAAATTTTGAACTACTTTTGTACAAAGCTCTTAACAATCAATTCCCTTCATATATGAAAGAGCTCATAACACCATAAAGTGACCCCGGATTACCCCGTATAGAAAAAGGGCTGCCCATAGATCCACTGTATGAATGTCTGATTTGGTGTACGTCATTGTACTGTAAAGCACTTTGAGTGTTCATCAAGACTAAAAAACTTCAATATAAATACAGACCATTTACATTTACTCCCGATCTGCAGGATTCATACAAAAATTATCATTAAATGTTGCAATCATTAATGACATATTTACATATTTTATACTGTCCTTGCAATGAGTTGCATATCTTCAACGCTTGAGAGCAAGCTCAAAGTGTGCAGTCCTCCAATAAACCACAAGGAGTAACTTTTTCTTGTTTACTGAAGAACCTGTACTGTAAAACTGTAACAAAGCATATATTCAAAAAAAGAATTGGAATACAAAAAAGGCACAATGTAAGAGCATAATCAAAAGATACAAAACAAGCTGAGTCACTGTGCTAACCACCACTAGCATGCTAGCTTTAACCCGTTTGTACATGTTATTGAACAAAGGTACAGCAATTGTGATTCATTAGTTAAAGTTTACTACCACTCTTTTCAGAATTACGTAAATTGTTTTTAAGTAACAGCCAGTGGCCAGAGGAATTCTTATGAACACGATATCTCAAGGATGTCTTTAGGGAATCTCTTCAAACATTGTGGGTGCACGGTAGAGAAAGGTCGCACTGACAATGGCTCTGCATGCACTACGCAATTGTATGTTTATTACTGTTTTTAATACGCAGACGGAGGAGGAAAAAGAGAGGCAAGCGTGCCGCTATCCTGTGTAGATCTCGGACGAGATACTGCAATCACCCGCTGCCAAGCATTCTACTTGCGAATGTTCAATCACAAACTGCTGTGTGCTAGCGTTCACTGAGACCTGGCTGGATCCTATGGTGTCTGACTCATCCATCCCCTCGGCCGGTTTTTCCATCTACCGGTAGGACAGAACCTCGAAGTCGGGTAAGAGTAGAGGTGGAGAGGTATGCTTGATGGTTAACTCACGCTGGGGCTCGGATGTTGCTGCGCTTTCAGCACACTGCTCACCAGACCTGGAGCTGCTATCGATGAAAGTCCGCCTCTTTAGACCTTCCTCTGGAATTCAGCTCTGTTATAATCATAGCTGTGTACATTCCAACGCAGGCAGACAAAATATGCGAGTTAGAGGACCTATACGGAGTTATTAATGGACTTGAGGATGCTCACCCTGAGGCAGTCTCTATTGTTGTTGGTGACTTCAATAGGTATAGTATGAGGAAAGTTCTGCCGAAAATATCATCAACGTATTAACTTTCCTACCCTGGGCTGACCAGATTCTTCATCATTAATGCTCGCAAATATACAGAACCGCTACAAACCCCTTTCAGCTCCGCTTTTGGGAACAACAGATTGGCAGATGTTCTGTGTTGCAGCGTATGGGGACATTGACGAATACACAGACACTGTCTCTGGATATATCTCTAAATGCATCGATGATTTGGCAGCTGTGGCTGAGGGGTAGAGTGGTCGTCCTCCAACCTGAAGGTCGGCGGTTTGATCCCCAGTCTGAACCATCTGCATGCCGAAGTGTCCTTGGGCAAGATGCTGAACCCTGAATGGCCCCCCATAGAATAACAAAGTGCTGCAAGTAGATGCACTGTATGAATGTGTGTGTGAATGGGTGAATGTGAAACTGTACTGTAAAGCGCTTTGAGTGGTCATCATCAGACTAGAAAAGCGCTATATAAATACATATCCATTTACCAAATCCAGCATGCTGTTCGTGGACTACAGCATGCTCGGCATTTAACACTATGGTGCCTGCCAAGCTCATCCCTAAGCTCAGGAGCTTTGGTCTTAAAATCTCCCTGTGCATCTGGATCCTGGACTTCCTGACGGGCAGACCCCAGGTGGTAAGAATGGGCAACCACACCTCCTCTTCACTGACCCTGAGAACCGGGGCCCCTCAGGGCTGCGTACTCAGTCCCCTCCTTTACTCCCTGTACATGTAGGACTGTGTGGCAACACACAGTTCCAACATCATCCTTAAATTTGCGGACGACGCTCCCATCCTTGGTCTTATCTCTAACAACGATGAGACCGCTTATAGAGATGAGGTAAGGGGCTTGGTAACATGGTGCCAAGAAAACAACCTTTCTCTCAACGTCTGCAAGACCAAGGATATGATTGTGGACTTCAGGAAGCTGCAGAGGGGGGGTCACGATCCCATACACATCGATTGAGCTATAGTGGAGAGAGTCTCCGACTTCAAATTCCTCGGTGTGTTCATCAATGATGACCTTACCTGGTCCAGGTGAAGACAGCGGAGCATATCATTGGCTGCCATCTCCCTTCCATGCAAGGCATCTACAACACAAGATGCCTGAGAAAAGCACGGAACATCATAAAGGACCACAGCCACCCAGGCTATGGAATTCTCACACTGCTGCCGTCTGGTAGACGTTACCGGAGCATTCGAGCACGGACTACTGGACTCACAAACAGCTTTTTCCCCCTGGCTGTAAGGCTTCTGAACCAGCAACCCTGACCCACTGAACAGTCGCCATCACCATGGACATTCTGCTCCCCCACTCATACAACTACACCTACTACTTACTTCCTACACATATATGCATATTATTTAACTTAATATTCCTCACTCCTTCACTCTGTAAACTGCTGCTAGCCCTTCATTTAAATTTAAATTGTTGTACTATGCTATATGTTACTATGTCATATGTTATTTTTTATATCTTGTATTGCCCGTCGATGTTGCCTGCCAGGTCAAAAGAATTTCACTGCTCTGATGACGCAAAGTTATTTGGTGCATGTGACATTAAACACTTCATTTGATATGGTTTTGATTTGACTCAAGAATGACGATTTTGGCTGGTTATGTGATCTCATGGTTTAACACACACTTCCTCATAAAACAGGTGTCATCATGAGGCTTTATTGGTTAATTTGTGTAGTTAAGTGACTGTTTAGTGAATCTGACTTGTGTACGAAAAATTTAACAAAAGTCTGAGTTAAGGAGAAGAATATGAAGATGTGTACCTATACTGCACAGCTGCTTAAAACATGGCTTGAAAGCTTGTTCATTATGTTAAGTTTCTTTCTCTTTCAGGTTCTGTAAGTACAGAGAAGACATAGAGCAAGCTGTTGCAGAGACATCATGAGGCAGCTTAAAGGCAAACCCAAGAAAGAAACATCCAAGGATAAGAAGGATCGTAAGTTGGCCATGCAGGAAGCGCGACAGCAAGTGGCCACTGTTGTCCTCCCTACATTGGCTGTGGTGGTGCTGATCATCGTGGTCTTTGTCTATGTGGCCACTAGGCCTGGTGCTGTTGAGTAGACATTTAAGTTCCATTAAAGAGACATAAAATCCTAAAGTACTGGGCTTTGACAAACCGACAGGCTATACCCAAAGGACCAATAATATGGCCCTGTTGTGGCCGGCCTACCATTTGTCTTCATTAAAGCCCCCTCCAAAGTGTTTTTTGTTTTAAGTGCAATTCAATCTGCGAACAGAAGAAGTCCAGCTGAGTGCAGTTTCATTTTCACCCTGGTGCCTCAAGACAAATGAAGATGACCCGATCATCTACAGCAGCAGATGGAATCATGTTGATCTCTTACATAATTATGCAACATCAGGCATACCAAAGGACTTGCATGCAACCTGTCAGGAGTTTCAAGAAGTGATTTTTTTTTAAAAGATTCTGGTCTCATGTTGTATTCTGGCCAGCACACTCTTGCAGTATCTGCATGAACAATGTTTGGAAAAAGAACTTAAGAACGATTCGGTAGTAGTAGAGTGTTTTTTCTAAAGCCCAGTATGGTCATACTTCAGAAATTATTCATGTATAATGTCAGAATTGCCTTATGTTATTGAATCATTCTTGACATTTGTTCAGAAATAACAAGGTGCCTTAACAGAGCTGCAACTTTTACTACATTACTTTTGTTCTGTGTTTTAA
Source organism: Limanda limanda (assembly GCF_963576545.1). NCBI lineage: Eukaryota > Metazoa > Chordata > Actinopteri > Pleuronectiformes > Pleuronectidae > Limanda > Limanda limanda. The sequence goes on along the minus strand of NC_083641.1, from coordinate 277,551 downwards.
AGTTCTTGATTTCTGCATATTTATCTGTTTCTTTGTCCCCAAACAAAATTTGTCTCGGTCATAAAGAGTAATTAGGTAGTATCTGACTTGACTTGTCTCTGTTATCCCAGTCTATCCAGTAGCCTAGTAAACATTTTGCAACCAAGTGTACAAATCCTTTGCTATGGGCTCTGTTTTAATAACCTTAGCACATGGTTTACGACTACATCCACACTTATGTTTTATTTTTATACCACATCACTTTTGCTAGATTTCTGCCTGGCATTCACACTATTCCACCATTTTTTGCCCAGAAACAAGAGTTTTGCTAACTCAGGTGACCCTGTTTAAGGTTGGAAACTCTGGGGAGTTTACTCTGGACATACCGTAATATATACTTTTGGAAACGATGATGCAGGCACACAAATTTGCTTCCTAGCTTGGTCCTATCAGTCATGGTGTGTTCTTCCCTTATTTGACCTCATATTAGACTTCTAGAAGAAAACAGAGAGAGAACAGTTTTTTACAGAGAGTGGAATGCACCTGCTGCTCAATGATGGTATAGAGGCATCGCTTCCACCAGCCCCCCACCTGTTTTTTTGAGGTTTTATTATAATAATTTTTTTCTTTTGTTATTCTTATGTCCTGCCAACTTCTCTTATTTTCATCGGCTATTCTTTTTGTTTTACCCACTGTATTTATTTTCTCGCAGATACTCTCCCATATCGAGTTATATTATTTTTCTTTGCTATAGCTCAACAACATGTTTGTTTGCCTCATCCACTAACACCTCCAATTCCATGGCATTAAACTTTGCTTTGTGATTGCGGTCACTCTGCTCTCCGTAATGCTCCATGGAGGAAACCAGTAATGGACGCAAAACACTCATTTAAATACTACTGCCTCTTCCGCACTTGTTATCATTACCGCAATGATTTTTTGTGTCACCCGCAAAACGGCCACCAGCCTTGCAGGGATTGGGCCTTCTCTAATCTCCTCTGCCCTGGTCTACAGTGATAGTGGGGCGTGTTGTTTTGTCCATGATGGCAGTTTGGAGGAGGGGAAGATCTGTGTCTGATGAGGGACACTAGACGAAAAGCAGAATTACTGTCAGAGGAAATCTCTTGGGACTCACCTAATCCCTTGCACTTATTGACGGTGTCCATAACGTGACTTCCGTACGCCAGCAACGACAACCTAAGGGGAGGGGCATAAACAAACCGTGGGAGGGATCTGGAGAACAAAGGGGAGAGCCACGGGGGTTAGGGTTAGGGTCAATTATTGTGTGCATGTCGTTATGCAAGGTTTCCAGCTGTAGAATGGTTTTGTGGTGTTGGTTGATGATAGCTCTCTCAGCCGACAGTTGAGCCGAAAGTTCTGCTATGATGCACTCCTCCATGGACGTTATCAATCTCTCCATATCTGGCAGGGCTAGCAGGTTGCTAGCCTCAGGGTCCGGTTGTTCCACTGCTAGCTCATCTCTGTCGGCTTGTTTTGTCTCTTTAACTTGTTGGTCTGCCGATTGGCCTGCTTTTCTATTCGTCTTCTTCATCTTCTCAGTTAAGATCAGCGTTAGCACCGATAGTTGGATGTAATTGGATGGATTTAAGAAGGAATTTGACAGAATGTGAACAGAGTATTCCCGGCTTGCAACCTACTCTGCCATGCGTCAAACCGGAAGTCCTCCCAACACATAGTTTTGATAGAACAACAACATCCATGCAGAAGTTCAGGTAGTAGGGTCGCATGTATTGTTTTAAACATAATTGTATAGTCTTTAAAAGCTGTGCTATAGTGTGTGCTGGTTTTACTGATCATTTCCGGCTTCATCTTATGTTCTTGTGAGGAATATTTTATACCAAAAAGCGCATAATTCATTTTAATTCTGTTTCAACGTTTGATAAAAAATGTTGGGATGTCCTTATTTATTTCAAGGGTGATTTTAGATGGAGAAAGAGTGATTTTAGCAGTCTGAGGCAGTGGTGAGACCTTTGTTAGACTCAAATAATAATCTCGTGTCAGCAGCACACCCTCAATGTCACACGAGACATCACCAGATCTATGAAATATCTAAAGACTGACATAGTGCAACTAGGACATTTAAGTGAGTCCACAGAGAGTGGGGACTGTGCAATTAGGAGGCAAAGGGATTTAGGAGAGCTCCATCTCCGTTCTAGAGAGGGGGCGTTTGTTACTATTTTTTCTTTTCTTTATTTTTTTTGTTTTGATGGCACACTAGTCTCGTATGGTAGAAGAGGAGTTGAAGTTATAACGATAATATTACTTAGGCTGGGTTATGAGTAATGCTTCCTCTCTCAATATTACTTCATGGAATGTTAGGGGAATGAGAAAATTAGTTAAAATTAAGCAAATATTGTCCAGACTTAAACACCTCCAAGCAAAAGTCATTTTTCTCCAAGAAACTCATTTATTATCAGAGGAGATTGTGCGCATAAGGAAGAGATGGCCTGGTCAAATTCTAGCTTCTTGCTACTCCTCACAGGCAAGAGGAGTAGCAATCCTTATCCATAAATCAGTCCCCTTTAGGATTCACAAACTTATCCAGGATCCTGCGGGTAGATTTGTGGTGGTTGGGGGAACTCTTTTGAATCAAGAAATTATTCTTGTAAACGTTTATGGGCCCAGCAATGACGATGCCACATTCTTTAATAACCTCTTCATGACCGTTTTCTCTCTTCGAGGTGAAATAATTATGGGTGGAGATTTTAATTGTGCTCCTAACTCCCTTCTAGACCGCTAATCGAGAATTGATTCCTCCCATACAAATACCCGAAAGGTGATAGGCCACTTCATGTCAGAACTGCATCTTTGTGATATCTGGAGAATTAGAAATCCCACCACACTAGAATATTCATGCCACTCAAATACACCCCAAACACAATCCCGCATAGATTATATTTTAATCTCTGGGACTCTGGCGGCCAATGTACAGGACTGTGGACACAAAGGCATAGTTATTTCAGATCATGCATTACTGTTCTTGCATTACCGCCTTACTTCACATGCCAGGTCTCAAACAGTGTGAAGGCTTAGCCCGAGATGGCTCCATGATCAGAATTTTCTACACTTTGTGGAAAGGAATATTGAGCTTTTCTTTGCTACAAATACAGATGAAACCTCAGCATCTATTAGATGGCAAGCCTTTAAAGCCTATATTAGAGGTGTAATGATTTCTTATACTAGTAGCAATATAAATAAGACGCATCTCCGTATGACTGAACTTGAGCGAGATATTTAAGATCTAGAAAGGGACCTCTCAGTGAATAACACACCGGATAATGTACAGAGGCTCTCAGAATCAAGGGCTAAATATAATGATGTTACAGTAAGTAAGGCCTTAAACAGTATCACTCGGTTAAAGCAGACTTACTATGATCAGGGAGAATCAGCGGGTAAATTACTAGCATGGCGGATTAAAACACTGCAAAATGAAATGGCTATAACTGCGATTGAAACTGAAAGCGGGACAACAACTAATCCAACAGAAATTAACAGAGCTTTTCAAAAATATTATATGAACCTTTATACATCATAGTCCCTGGACACTAATGACCTACACCCCTTCTTGGACCAGCTCTCCTTTCCTACCTTAGAGGAAATGGTAAAAGAGGAGCTAGACTCTCCCATTACAAAAGAAGAACTGTTTGAAGCGCTGTCCCATATGAATGGTGGGAAAGCATCAGGTCTGTCTGGACTACCCATTGACATCTACAAACGCTTTAAGGAGATGCTTGTTCCACCACTCTTTGACATGTTAGTCGAATCAATTGAAGCCGAACATATACCACCCTCCCTATCCAATGCCTTAATAACATTGAAACCCCCCATAAAATGTTGGTCATATCGTCCTATTTCACTAATAAACTCAGATGTTAAGATTATAGCAAAGGTGTTTGCGAGACATCTTGAAAACCACCTTCCGTCTCTGATCGCCTCTGACCAAAATGGTTTCATAAAGGGTCGTCAAGGTTTTCATAATATTCTAAGCCTACTAAATATTATAGACGTGAGGAAGGAAAACCCAGACACAGCAATAGTCTCCCTGGACGCCGAAAAAGCGTTTGACAGGGTGGAACACAATTATCCTTTTGAAGTGCTCCAGAGGTTTGGGTTTGGTGAATACATCTGTATGTGCGTGAAAATGTTATATCACTCCCCTAACGCATCAGTCATGACAAACTTTGTAACATTCCACCCTTCAAACTCCAACGACGGACCAGACAGGGGTGCCCCCTTTCGACCCTTCTGTTTGCTTTATCAATCGAGCCACATGCAATGGCAATTAGACAAAACAGCAGTATAACAGGTATCAGAATAGGGAATGTGGAGAATAAAGTAGGACTATTCGCAGATGACATAGTTTTATTCCTGACTCAGCTAAAGAGCTCAATTCCAAATGTCCTTAGATTAATGAATACTTTTGGTTCAATTTCAGGATATAAACTTAATGAATCCAAGTCAAATATCCTCTTTCTTAAACAATCAGAGATAATTTCCCCCCCAATACAAACCACATTTAAGAATAGATTCTGATTTGTGGGGGGGATCTGAATGTAGTTTTAAATTTTAACATGGACACAACGAGCCTCAAAAAATCGAAAATACAAATATCAAAATACCTAAATACATTATTGGAGGAGATGGGATTGGTCGTCATATGGAGGAATCTACACCCGATAGAGAAGGATTTCACACACTATTCGGTGGTGCATAAAGTACATTCTAGAATAGATTATTTGTTTGTGGGTCCAGGAAATGTTCACAGGGTTAAAGAATGCCACATGGGGGGTGCAGATGTGTCCGATCATTACTCGTTGTACCTTGACATAGGCATCAGTAACCGGAAAAGAATAACTAATTGGAAATTTAATGTGGGTCTACTGAATAATGAACAAAGGAAGGACAAATTCAAATTGGAAATGCAAAACGATGTTACGTAAAACGACAATGAGATGGTGGAGCCAACGATGGTTTTGGACGCATTGAAGGCAGTTATGAGAGGCAGATTAATCTCGGAATCGACCTACGCAAAAAAAAATGAAACTAGAAACGTATACGAAAAATATAGAAAAACTGAGAGAATTGGAAAGAGAATACCAGAATTCGGCTGACTTGGACACACAAAAGAAAATTAAACTCGTAAAATTAGAGATAGATCAACATCTAACAGAGGAGATAGAGCGGAAGATTCTTTTCTATAAGCAAAGCAATTATGAGACCACTAAATTATTGGCGAGACGGACCTGTAAGCAACTCGCGACTAGTCAAATCCATAAAATTAGGGACCCCCTTACGAACCAATTGATAACAGAGCCAGAGGAGATAGAAAGAACATTCCAGAGATATTATGAGGAATTATATACACAGCCAGAGTCCGCACAAAGAGAGGAGATTAAGACTTTTTTAAACACACTAGACCCACCAAAGACTGACACAGAATGATACACTAACGAGGGATATTTGGGGGAATATATTGAGGGAATTATGCGGAAATAATCAACCAATATCGTAACTAAATTTGGACTACAAATTATATACATCTATTATTGCTAGACGATTACACACCTTTACATGGGATTTGATCGACGAGGACCAAACAGGATTTGTGAGCGGGCGACAGACACACGATAACATTAGGAGGACTCTGCACATTATAGATCAGGCAAACAAACAGAAAAGAGACCAGTTCTGGTTAGCGTAGATACCGAAAAGGCGTTTGACGGTAAATTGGACTTTCCTATTCACAGTGTTAGAGAAGTTTGGATTCAACGATAAATCAATACAGATTATTTGGACTCTATATCAACGACCTACAGCTAGAATCAAAATGAATGGAAGCCTATCTAACAAGTTCGATCTACAGAGATCAACCAGACAGGGATGCTGTTTGTCACCAACCCTGTTCGCATACTTTATTGAACCATTGGCCCAAGCCATACGCGAAAATGGACGAATCCAAGGGGTGACAGTGTGCGGAGTAGAACATAAGGTCTGCCTCCTCGCAGATGACGTCATTGCATTCCTTGAACGGCCTAGTGAATCGTTGCTTGAATTGCTAGATCTCTTGAACGCATATAGACAGCTATCAGGATACAAGATAAATATTTCTTAAACCCAAGTACTCACTATCAATTATACACCACCAAAGGAGATCAGGGAAAAATACAATTTAAATTGGAATCTAAAGAAAATTAATTATTTAGGGGTAGAAGTGACTAGAAACTTATCAGGATTATATAGGGCAAATTATGATACGATTAACTGAGAATTATTAAAAGATATACATAGATGGACCACCCTAACATTGGATTTTAGCTCAAGGATTGAATTAATAAGAATGAATGTATTACCCAGACTTTTATATTTGTTCCAAGCATTACCAATAGAGATACCTCAAACACAATTCATATCATGGGACAGGATGATATCAAGATTCATATGGGGGGGGGGGGGGACGGACCAAGAGTGAGATTCAGAACTCTCCAGCTAAAGAGGGAGAAGGGGGGCTGAGTCTGCCGAATCTGAAAGAATACTTCCACGCGGCCCAGCTGAGATATGTGCATTGTTGGTGTAAACTAGATTATGAAGAAAAATGGAAAGAAATGGAAAAATCATTTGGAATGTGTCCGATACAGTGTATTATAGGAGATAGGGAAACATTTAAGAAGGTTAGAAATTCGATCACAAAATTTACCTTGGAATTATGGTTCAAATTACTTAGAGATAATAAGGCGGAGAAGGATGCAAATTTATTGAAATGGGTGGCTTTAGATAGCAGTTTTAAACCAGCTTTTCAAGACTTGAAAACGATTAATGGCCTGGATTGGCGGTAATTTTACAAATATTTACAGATACGGGATTATTATGGGAAACGGATTGGACAGGAGCTCTCTCTAGAAGTGAACAAGGTGGTACAAGTAATGATTGATACATATAAATGGAAACGGGTCAGGACTATAACTACATTATATAAGGCGTTGATGGATGGCAAAAACACAACAGGGTATATAAAAGAAAAATGGGAAAGAGAATTTGACATGGAAATATCTGAAGATGAATGGGATCAGATGTGGGAAAAACATAAGACAACAACCTGTTCGCGAGCCTGGAGAGAGTTTTCCTGAAAAATCTGATACGGTTCTTTATCACACCTAAAGTATCAAATAACTATTCTGAAACAAGAAAGACATGTTGGAGGAATTGTGGGTCATCTGAGGCCAACCACGCCCATATATTTTGGAATTGTCACAAAATAATAGGGTTTTGGGGAATGGTCCATAGGATAACACAAGATATTCTGGGATACGAATTTCAAATGAATCATGTGCTGATGTATCTATGTATGTACACAGAGAATGATGTTCATGATGGGGACTTGTATCTATTCAAGATACTCATGGTTGCAGGTAAAAAGGCCATTACAAGGAAATGGGGGACAGAAGATCTACCCACTCAGACCCATTGGGTGGACACAGTGGGGGAAATAAATATTATGGAAAGACTGACACACAGGCTAAGGCTGACAGGACCACAGATGGACAGTAAATGGAGGAAGTGGACTCTATGGCAGTTGACACAGACTTGACATGACAGCAGGTTTTCCATTTTTTGTTTTTTATTTCTGGTTGTCGATGTTGTTGATGACTTGTATTGTTGAATAAAAAGAAAATGGTAAAAAAAAAAATCACATGAATAAATGTATAGCTGTCAGTAACTGCAGAGCCTTTGGTAAAGGCTTACTAATAATTCATATCAGTAAATCAATTATTAGTAATAATAACTATATATGAATTATTATCGTGTGGGAGGGGTTTACCCACGTGTGTATTATAATGATCCAGGGCAGGGGTGGACTGGGACAAAAATTCAGCCCTGGCATTGTCTGTCCAGACCAGCCCACTACATTATCAGCGGACACCACATAGAAGTCCACAAATCTCGCTAAACTTACCAAATTCTAACAGTGGTCCCAAATGTCCACATATAAAACAGAGGGAGAATGACTCCTAAAATATATCACAACAACCTGTAATGGAGAATAATTGATCATTTAGTGTACATGATCACACCATTAAGGATCAACACATAAGCACAATAAAACTTCTGAAAATAATTATTAAAATGACAAATAATGAATTACTACATCCATAATGATTATCAATTATTAACAATGACAATGTGTGATAATAACAATAATATTAAATATTTCTCACCTTATCAGTGGAGCAGCTTTTTAAGCAGCTCACTCTTCTCTGCAAGTCTGTCTATCTAGTCTAGGTCCTGGGAAAGATTTGTATGTGCTTCATTTACCGGAGAATATCTCAACTGTTTTAGACTTATATGACCCCACTGAACAACGTGGGATGTGTGCCAAAATCTCTATCCGGGACGAAAGTGCTGAAAATGACCACTATAGGTAAGGCTGGGCGATATGGGAAAAAATGTTATCACGATATGTTTTTCCATTTTGATCGATCTCGATTCTTATCACGATATGTAGTTTTTGATCAGTTTCCTGAAGCCGTCCCTCTCCACTGTGCTCAGGGGCATCATATCTGTAGCTAAGCAATAAGTAATAGCGCTTGTTTTCATATTGCCTGTCTCTTTGTTTGGTGTCGTGCAAACTTGAGCCCGCAGAGTCAAACTCTCTGTGTAATCACTGGGATGGTGCCGTCTCAGGTGATTGAAAAGGTTTGTGGTGTTTCCCGTCCTGGCTGGTACCGACCGCCGGCATATTTTGCAGACCGGCTCCTCGTCCTTTTAGCCGTATCCAAACCACGTCCACACAACTGACGTCGCGTTACGCTTTTTTTTCGACAATGTCTTCGGTTCCGGGTGATGTAGTGATGTCGCTCTCACATTCGGCATTATTTTCGCTGTCCCCGACTTCAGTTTCACTCATTTTTTCTCCTTTTTCCAACTTCGTTCTCTCTTGTTCTCTCTCTCGCAACTGCAGCAGCTCTCACGATGGGAAGGGGGCGTGTCGTGTCCTACCTGCAGACGGCAGCCGGCAGACTCCGACACTGTTGTTGCGCTTACTTTTGCCACGTGAGATCAGGGGCAGCTCCTGGCATAGGCGAAGTAGGCGGTTGCCTAGGGCGCAAAATGCCGAGAGGGCGGCACAAGGGACTGATTTATTAAGACGTGACACATGCAATATAAACCAATACATTCTCATCACAACATCATCTTCTAAACCCGGGGATGCACCGGAGATAGAAGCGCCGCGAAAGCTGTTCGCTTCCTTTCCGCGCCCATGTTAAATAATTGGGCTGTTCGCACCGGCAGCGTCGTGCCGGGAAGCTGCGGGCAGCGCCGCGGCCGCTCGCGATCTGCAGCGATGGTTGCGGGGTCTGTTCTATTTTTTTCGCTCGCTGCGAGCAAATCGGGCCGGAAAACACATTGAAAATTGATATATTTCAAACGATATAACATAAGTGATATATTATATACATGATTAAATATACATCCCATACTTTCGATTTCTCCGCTGTTCTCCTGGAGTTTAATTTCCTTGTTTATTGCCGCCACATGATAAAAATGTCCCCATCTTCAATTATGTACTTAATCCCAGTGTTTGGAGTGTAACGCGTTACTGTAATTCCACTACTTTTAGCGGTAACCAGCATGTAACAAAGTATTTTTTTTTAAATCAAGTAACGCAGTTACAATTACTGAAATTTAAATGAGTTTGTTAGCCTCACTACGGAGTCCCTCTGGAACGGACTCTGGTGACATCAGTAGATTTTTTTTTTAATTAACGAAATTAACGAATTGTTAATATGTGGCCTCAAATTAATTATTGCATGGTAAGTTACCAGCAAGACGGAGACGAATGGATCCCAAAGCTCCATTACGCACACGACGCGCTTCTGTGCGCTTTGGAGAGGTTGCTTTGTTATTTAAGATAAACATTAATTCGTTAATTAAAAATAATTCCACCGATGTCATGTCACTACAGTTATGATGTCGGAAATGGCAACAGAGTTGTTAGTGCTGTTGTGGCGATCTCAGGGTAATCTGCCGTGACTTTAATCCAGGACACCGGCAGAGTTGTTTATATTTTTAATATAACTGGTTTGTCACCTGGTTTGTTGACAAATGGGTCCGACAAATACCGTGCTGGTTTGTGTTCAGCAAAAAAGTGACGTGACCGAGACAAGCGTCTTGACATGCATAAAGCAAGAGTCATAACGCAGAGAATCCGGTAATTTTTCAAAATAAAACGTTTTTATTTTGAAAAATTACCAGATAATAGATAAAACAGAAAACATGTAAAATGTTTATTCTTTCTGTGCGGCCTGGTACCGACCTGGTGTTAGACTGTGGTATGAGTTGAAGATGAATCAAAAAAGGATTAAATTATCAGGTGCACGATTCAGAAAGCGCAGCAAAGTAGGGGAGGAGAAGAAAGAACAATATAGAGGTAGAATCACCCCAATTGTGGACATCATTAATGTTTATTTTTGTCGACATGACATGATATGCTGTCAGTACAGCTGATTTCAGACTTTTTATATTTTAATTATATATTTTTATTATTTTTTATAGCTTAGAATTTTGTCTGCCTGTGTGTGCATCTGTATACAGTCCAAAAGTTCTTGGGGATGCATGACAATTTGCGTGTGTATGTTGGGGGGGCGCCATTCTGAAATCCCGCCTAGGGCGCCAACATTGCCAGGGCCGGCCCTGCGTGAGATCGAATACATGTCACGAGGAGATAATCGAAATCGATCAAAATTTTATCGCGATCCCGATTCGGGATCGAAAAATCGCCCAGCCCTAACTATAGGTGACACTATTATTACACTACAGGTGAATGGGACTTTTTTTTCCCCTTTATAAATATCCTCACCAATTTCTACCAGATTAATCTTCATATTAAGAGAAATACTTTTTGTATTACACTTTGTTTAAAAAATAAAATAAAATATGCAATATCTCATTAAATATGGTACTTATAAACTCTTGAAGCTACAGATTTTCTTAGGTGATCACAATGTTTACAGTGTAAGAATTCTGGTTTGATATTTCTAATTGTGTCTCTGTAGATGTCCAGGATGGATTTTGTGTGTGTGTGTGGGGGGGGGGATTATAAATACAATTGTATACAAACACAGGACTTTTTTAAAAGAAAGAAAACAAACATTTAATTGATAAACAGACATTTTATATCCTACTATGCTATTATCATTGGAACGTTAACTTAAATTGAAAATACAAAACAGCAGTTTTATTCCCTGTATTGCAAGGTAACACTTCAGGTCTGGGTACTGGTAGGAGTCCAGGTATGGGGATGATGATGAGAGCTCATTAGTCTAGGTCCTGGGGAAGATTTGTATGTGCCTCATTTAGCGGAGAATATCTCAACTGTTATAGACTAATATGACCCCACTGAACAACGTGGGATGTGTGCCAAAATCTCTATCCCGGACAAGTCCTGAAAATGACCACTATAGGTGACACTATTATCACACCACATGTGAATGGGACTTTTTTTTTTCCTTTATACATATCCTCATCAATTTCTACCAGATTAATTTTCATATTAAGAGAAATACTTTTTGTATTACACTTTGTCTCAAAAATTAAATAATATATGCAAATTAGGCAATATCTCATTAAATATGCATACATATAAACTCTTGAAGCTACAGATTCTCTTAGGTGATCACAATGTTTAAAGTGAATGAATTCTGGTTTGATATTTCTAATTGTGTCTCTGTAGATGTCCAGGGTGGATGCTGTGTGTGTGTTGCTGTTAACATTGGAACGTTAACTTAAAGTGAAAAATACAAAACAGCAGGTTTATTCCCTGTGTTGCAAGGTAACACTTCAGGTCCAGGTACTGGTAGGAGTCCAGGTATGGGGATGATGATGAGAGCTCATTCAGAGATAGGATTTTTTACAACTATTGCCTCCCTTGCATTTGCAGTACTTGCAACAACGGATACCAGCTACCCGACAGGGACTTCCATTCTTGTGTACACACTTGCCACATGAGCAGGGATCTGGCAAACCTTCAGGTTTTGAGATTACAATCTCAGGGACTAATAAACTGCCCTTTCTTACAAAACCATAAGCATCTGCATTAGAGATTGAGGTGGCGTCTGTAAATGGTGCTTTGACCCAAAGCTGCTGTTGATAATAGGCTCTTTGTATATGTTTTCTTGCATTAGTTGAGGTGCAAGCAGTCCTCTCAAAGTCCATCTTGAGGACATTACTATCGAACGCAGCAATGCGCAGGTCGTCAAATGTCTCCATGTCTGTTAATGGTTTGAGACATTTGACCAAGAATGTTTCCGCCATTTGTATTGCACTCTCTGTTAGCTGTGGACAGTTGACATTGAGAATCAGAGAAGAGTTGTCTGGTTTGTGGACAGTGTTCAGAGCTGCAAGTTTAGTTAAATGTTGCTGGTTGTATCACACCCAGTCAGCGCATGTAGTGCTTGGAGGAACCTTGCTTGACAGCCATGTGCTCTGCTATGACCTCAGGTCACTATCGCTGCCAAGGAAACTTTTGTTGAAAAAAAAGTTGGAGGTGATGACGTGATGACAGCAATATTTAGAACAGCTAGGAAATGTAAGCTTTTAAAGTTTAGGTTAATAAATAACTGGCGATTCCTGTATGTTGCTAGTTGTATGTAATAGGTAATAGCCATTTTATTTATATCAAATCAGAATGCTTACACTCTTCTATGACCTTATAATCATGGTCATTGTGAACATTGTGATCACCTCAGAAAATCTGTAGCTTCAAGGGTTTATGTATGCATATATAATGAGATATCGCCTCATTTGCATATTTTAATATTATTTTTTAGACAAAGTGTAACACAAAAAGTATTTCTCTTAATATGAACATTAATCTGGTAGAAATTGATGAGCATATGTATAAAGGAAAACAAGTCCCATTCACATGTGGTGTGATAATAGTGTCACCTATAGTGGTCATTTTCAGGACTTTCGTCCCGGATAGAGATTTTGGCACATATCCCACGTTGTTCAGTGGGGTCATATTAGTCTATAACAGTTGAGATATTCTCCGGTAAATGGAAAGCATACAAATCTTCCCCAGGACCTGTACTAATCACCGAGTCAGAGTCCAAGGCCAGTCTTTCTCTGTGGCCATCAACATAAATGCCTCCAATTTGTCAGGTGAGAGGGTGCTTCTGAGTCTGTTTTTAATAAACTTCAGGATTGAAAATGTGCGCTCACAAGCCACCTGCTTGAGGGATAATGTAAGCAGGTATTTATAAGCAAGGCCTAGGGCAGGGTATGCATCTGTTAGCATGTTGAAACGGCGAAGTATCTGGTAGCAGCACAGTGCACCACTCGCTCATCATTGTCGAGTCCTCCTCGCTCGTCTCCCGGCGCACCTGCTGCTGCTGGGCTGGTGAACCCGGCACCAAATAGGTCCGTCAGTTTGGCACATTTAGAAGCCTCCACCTCCAGAGACTTCAGCTTTTTTTTCCAATGCTTCTCAGCGCCACCCGGGCGTTTTTTACTCTTATTATCCATTTTAAGTTTCTGTCTCAGCAGCAGCCCGTCCTGCGACTCCCCCCCCCAATGCCATAAGGCCCCCCCCCACCCTGGTTTGTGTTGTGATTGACAGCACTGTCAGGGCTCTCTGAGCCTTTTAGCCCATGATTGATTGACAATGACAAACAATAGACCAATTATATGTGTCGATGCTGGCAACACACTGCTAGCCCTCTGTAGCCAATTGGCCGGCCCAATTGGAGGGAATTTAGAGAGGAAGAAGAGAAAAAAAACAAAAAAACAAAAACAACATAGCGGACCAGACCAGCCCACATTGGGTCAACGGCCCACCGGGACGATGCCCGGTATGCCAGATGGCCAGTCCACCCCTGATCCAGGGTGACCAATAGCAACAGATCTACCAGCCAATCATGAGTGACTTTTCTTTACAAAGGTCCGCGATTTCGTCCAATTGTTGAGTGAGATAAGTTCTCACCAGCAGTTGCACTGCGATTCCTATGCTAATTAGATCGCTCCGCGACTCCCTGCTGGCATTGCACCCCTCCCCAGCCCCCCACTGCCCTACCAGGAGTACTTTTCCGTCAATTTGTGTCACAGGCGAACGCGGACTTCACATCCTGTAAACAGGCACTAACTGCCACTCGAGCAGTCTCTTGATGACACTCTATGCCTGCCTTCGACTAAGTGATGAAAATTGATGGTTACATGGTGCACCCTGACGATGCGAAAATATTCCCATATTTTCCGTGGATCAGGGACAGACAGTACAGAGTGAGTAGTGACACTCAAACAGAAGGAGAAATCACCCAGCTACTGGTGCCTAAAAGCCGTCCTGGAAAACCACTTCCCGGCGGCTCATTACAAACCAATAGGTGGTCACGTTTGGCCATACGGGGGGATGAGCGCCAGTAGTGCACGTCTTGCCCGTGAATGTCAACTTGAGAACCAACTACCCATTCTAAGAGCACCATTAGGCCTGTTACCATTAATGGAGGTTCCATTCGAGCGCATTGGAATGGTCCCCATTGGGCTGCGCACCATCTCTTCAAAGAGTGTTCCGCAGGCACTGCGTCAGGTCATTTCCTGAGTTGGGAAACCCCAAAAGAGATACTGACTGACCAAGGCATCTCGTCTATGTCACCAACACTAAGGGAACTGTAGGGATTACTGGAAAATTAAATCTATTCAGACCAGCGTATAGCATCCACAGACTGATGGTCTCCTTGAAAGGTCATTCACAAGGATGAACGTAATTGGCATAAATGGCTTGACCCTCTGTTCTTTGCAGTGTGGGTGGTGTGCCAGACCTCAACAGGATTGTGTCCCTGTGAGCTGCTATTTAGCAGAAAAACATAAGGCGCGCTGGACCTACTTAGAGAAAACTGTGAGGAACGTCCAAGCCAGTGTTAATTTTGGCAGCTATTTTTGATTTAGTCTTAGTCTTTAGACGAAAATGCATATTAGTTTTAGTCACATTTAGTCATTTTTATCCTTCTTAGTTTTAGTCTAGTTTTCATCGACGAAAACTCAGAACATGTTAGTCTAGTTTTAGTCGACGAAAACTAATTACATTTTAGTCTCGTTTTAGTCACATTTAATAGCCACATTAAACTCCTTATCTTCCCTTCTCAGGCCCAGGGACCCCCTGTGTTGTGTCTACAACTGCATACTAGTCTAGCTTTCAGTACTTAGGTTGTCCATTAGATATCCCTCCTATAGGTCTATAGCAGGGGTCGGCAACCTTTACTATCAAATGAGCCATTTTGCCCCCTCTTCCCCCAAATAAAATTTGTCTGGAGATGCAAACGTATTTGATAACAAAGCTAATACAATTTTTATATAAAGTTACACTGTGGCGTGCTATACTAAACTGTAGATAATTGCATTTATGAAAACTGTTGACATTTTATTGCTATTTTTTACCTGTTACAACATAGGAAAACAGCAAATGCTTATGAAGAGGAGAAGAAAATACACAGGCAAGTGTAGGTCTACTTGGAAAAAAATTAAACGCAGAACTGTAGGGCTATTTGAGTCATCCCCATATTTCTGGGAAATGTATGAAACAGTGTTAATTTCGTTGACGATAACGATAACGAAAAATATTCGTTAACGCCCCTTTTCCCATGACTAAGACGAGACGAAGACGTAACGAAATGGATCTTTGAAAATAAAAACTATGACGAAATCTATTTTAATTTTCGTTAACGAGACGAGACAAAACGAAAATGTTGGCGGTTGACTAAGTCACAACAATTTTTAAAAACATAATCGTATCAGGCCGTCATGAAGTACCCGGAGCGGCGAGTGTGTGTGTCTGTGTGTGTGTGTGCTGCCAGACAGCGCACCGGTCCCGAGGCTCCGCCCCCGCGCACTCGCTCAGAGAGACACAGTGAGATCAGAGCTTGTTCATGTGAAGCAGGCCGCTCACTGACTCACCGGCTGCTTCTTAACTATGGAAACAGTGAAAACACAGAGTTCCTCTGGTCTCAGCTGCTCTGAGATCAGCGCCGCAGCTTCTGGATCAGAGCAGAGGCTGCAGTTGGTTTCTACCGAGCTTCAGTTTCCTCCTCCAGTCTGATCTGCTTTCACTTTTTGTTTTCACATTTCGCCAACTAAAATATATAGGCTGCAGCTATATGTTTTTATTTATTTCAAAATAGGGTTTTTCTTGTTTCATACATTTCCCACAAATATGGGGATGACTCAAATAACCCTACATAGTTCTGCGTTTAATTTATTTCAAAGTAGGCCGACACTTGCCTGTGTATTTTCTTCTCCTCTTCATAAGCATTTGGTGTTTCCCTTTGTTGTAACAGGTAAAAATAAATAAAATGTCAACAGTTTTCTTTATTGTTGTTCTATAATTTCATAAATGCAATTATCTACAGATTAGTATAGTATAACTTTATATAAAATTTTATCAGCTTTGTTATCAAATATGTTTTGCGGCTCCAGACAAATTTTATTTGGGGGAAGAGGGGGCAAAATGGCTCTTTTGATAGAAAAGGTTGCCGACCCCTGCTATAGACCTATAGGAGGGACATCTAATGGACAACCTAAGTACTGCAAGCTAGACTAGTATGCAGTTGTAGACACAACACAGGGGGTCCCTGGGCCTGAGAAGGGAAGATAAGGAGTTTAATGTGGCTATTAAATGTGACTAAAACTAGACTAAAATGTAATTTGTTTTCGTCGACTAAAACTAGACTAAAATGTAATTTGTTTTGTCGACTAAAACTAGACTAAAATGTAATTTGTTTTCGTCGACTAAAACTAGACTAAAACTAAGAAGGATAAATATGACTAAATGTGACTAAAACTAATATGCATTTTCGTCAAAAGACTAAGACTAAATCAAAAATAGCTGCCAAAATTAACACTGGTAGGAAATAAGAAGTTCCCTATTTTGAAATAAATAAAAAACATATAGCTGCAGCCTATATATTTTAGTTGGCGAAATGTGAAAACAAAAAGTGAAAGCAGATCAGACTGGAGGAGGACACAGAAACTGAAGCTCAGTAGAAACCAAATGCAGCTTCTTCTCTGGTCAAGAAGCTGCGGCGCTGATCTGTGTTTTCAGCGTTTCCATAGTTAAGAAGCAGCCGGTGAGTCAGTGACCGGCCTGCTTCACGTGAATGAGCTCTTATCTCACTGTGTCTCTCTGAGCGAGTGCGCGGCGGCAGGGGGCAGAGCCGCGGGACCAGGGCGCTATCTGGGAGCACACACACACACTCACAGACACACACACTCGCCGCTCCGGGTACTTCATGACGGCCTGATACGATTATGTTTTTAAAAATTGTTGTGACTTGAGTGTGACTGAGTCAACCACCAACATTTTCGTCTCGTCTCGTCAACGAAAGTGGAAATAGATTTAGTTGTAGTTTTTATTTTCAAAGCTCCGTTTTCGTTACCTCTTCGTCTCGTCTTAGTCATGTGAAAAAGGTCATTAACGAATATTTTTCGTCATAGTTTTCGTCAACGAAATTAACACTGGTCCAAGCCCCAGTAAAAACAAAATTCAGTATGTCCTGGACCTGCAATCAAAACTCCACACACTTGGGCAGTTATTGCATGAGAATTTGCTCCAGGCCCAGTCACATGAACAGCACCTGTACAATAGAGGTCCTAGACTGAGGCGATTTAAACTGTGAGAAAAAAAGTACTTGTATTGCTTCCCGTTCACACGGCAAATGGGGGTGCCTGGAATAGTAAAGACCCAAGAAGAGTCCAACAGTGCCTGCAACAGTATAGACAAAAGGATGGGTCTATACGGTTCCAGGTACTGTGTGGACTACGTTTGGACGCGTATCCAATGCCCCGGGTCGACGAGCTCCTGGATAGGCTAAGTACTACTGGTAGATTCTCCTGTCTCCAGAGTCTAAGGAGAAAACGGCCTTCTTCACTCCTACCTGGATGATGTCATCATCCACAGTGCAGGGCTCAAGGCCAACCCAAAAGAAGTGTGTAGTTGGATGGAGGGATCTGGGGTACCACTTGTGTGGCGGCCTAAGTCCAAAAAAGAGGTGAGGCGGTTCTTGGGTCTGGCGGTTTTTACAGGCGGTTTAGCCCCACGTTTGCTGACCTGACCAGTCCACTGACCAGAAAAGGTGCCGCAGATCCAGTCCAGTGGTTGGAGCAGTGCCAGCAGTCATTTAAGAGGGTCAAGCAGGTCCTCTGTGGGGAACCACTGCTCCACACATCTAACTTTTCTCTCCCTTTTATCTTGCAGACTGACACTTCGAACAGAGGGCTGGGTGCTGTTTTGTCCCACCAGGTAAGAGGCTGGAAAAGTTCGGATAAGACGTAAGAATAAAGTCACAAACTAACCTGTACCAGAGAGTCTGGCGCTTCATTGATGGGGAACCCTTGGTATACATTAGCTACTGTTACAGATGAGTTTTAAAAAGTTGGTATACTTCTCTCTTTTACTGACCTGTTTTTTTTTTTACTGCTTTTCTTTTTCTTTTATCCATGTGTGATTTTAAAAATGGCACTTGAAATCTGAACGGAGCCAGAGCTGATTTTAAAAGAGCTGCTCTTTTTAAACTCATGGATATTAAAAGAATGGATGTAATGTTTTTACAGGAAACCCACAACACAAAAGACAATGAGAGTGACTGAAGGAGGGCTTTTAATGGGGAAGCGGCTTCAAGGCACAAGTCCACCTGCAGTGGAGGGCTGGGAATAACCCTAACCCTTCTATAAAAATGTGAAGCCTGTGTTTTTAATGTCTAAGTTGCCCACCAATGGGTGGACAGGATGGCCTTTTAAAAAAAAATTATGACACCTGTAGAAGTGATGATTTTATGTTTTTAGGAGGGGATTTTAACTGCACATAAAATCGCACCTTAGACAGGAATCATTTAGAGCCACATCCCACATCAAGTCATAGATTGAAACAACTGACCAAAGCACATGAGCTGTCTGACGTGTGAAGGGTTTCTAAGTATAGTCAATCACAATACACCTGGAGTCACTCAAAGGAAAATGTTTTATTCATGGCCAGACTGGATCACCACTATTGCTTTAGACAGCATTTAATTTGTTTTGGATTTCCCACAGAGAGAACAGGCCTGCCTTTAACAGCATTCAGCAGTGGTGGGACTTTGAGAAAATCCAATAAAACAACTTTGCCAGCAGTTCACCACAATGTCACCAGAGATTTAACCTGGACTACGTGGGATCTGTAGAGACAGGTAGAAGAACTACAGGCTTTAGTAGCTTCTAAAGAAAATCGAGGGTATTTAGATTCCTTCAAGTCCAAACAGTCAGCTATAGCAAACCTGCTGTGCGTTTCAGAACAGGGAGCTCTGGTCAGGTCTCGGGTTAAGAACATCTCAGATGGATTCCCCCTCCCAGTTCCTCTGTGAGTTGGAGCAGAAAAATGGACAAAGGAAGACCATTCACTGTCAAACAGGTAGCGGCTCTGAAGTCTCAGACTCGTCCGAGATCAGGAAGTTTGCTGTCGGTTTATATAGAGACCTCTTTAAGCGTGAGTGGTCAAGTAATCCAGATGTGCACAGCAGCTTTCTAAAGAGTCTCCCTCAGTTCAGCATGAGTGACAACACTGAGTTGGCAGCAGAGCTAACACTGCAAGAGCTGCACAGAGCCAACATGAGCCTGCAGATCGGCAGTGCTCCAGGGATAGATGGCCTTCCTACTGACTTCCTTAAATCCTTCCGGTCCATTATAGGACAGGATCTGCTCAAGATGGTAAACGATAATCTCCAGAATGGGAGACTCCCTCAGAGCTGTAGGAGGGCCATCATCACCCTGCTGCTGAAGAAGGGAGATCTACAGGACCTGAAGAACTGGAAGCCGGTCTCTCTGCTGTGCATGGATTATAAAAATCCTGTCCAAAGCTCTTGTCCTCAGACTGAGGGAGATAATGGCGTCTGTCATCCACCCTGACCAGACTTACTGTGTGCCGGCAGGCTCATAAGTGACATTGTCATTTTGATTCAAGATGTTTTGGACCTCTTCAGTAGGGATGAGCGAGTACAGCATTATCTGTATCTGTATCTGTTAACCATATGAATTATCCGTATCCGTACTCGGAGTGGGCGGGGCCTAACCCGGAAGTGGGTGTGATTTAACCCGGAAGTGGGCTGGTTCAACATAACTTTCTTTTTTAACTTTGAATTTTTTTTATGATTTTTTTATTTTTTATTTTTTTTAAATTTAATTCCACACCAGGTGTGTGTGTGTGTGTGTGTGTGTGTGTGTGTGTGTGTGTGTGTGTGTGTGTGTGTGTGTGTGTGTGTGTGTGTGTGTGTGTGTGTGTGTGTGTGTGTGAGAGTGAGATGCAAGGGACGTTCACTGTCTCCCGGAGAAACAAACACTCTGTGTCCCCAGCACAGAAAGACGCGATCCACATTCGTTCACAAGTCACACAGACTGGCCTTGCTATTTTCACCTTACATTAACACTTAAAGTTTAGTGCAGTGTAATTGTTTGCCGTGATAATGAAATGCCAGTGTGATAATAAATGACAATTTCAAACCATACAAACTGTCATGTTGTACTGTATTTAATAGAGGTTTACTTTACTGTAAAGTAAGTGTAAATGTAAAGTGAAAACAACAAAACCAGTCACCATGACCCGTGAACAAATACAATTCACGTCTTTCCATACTAAAAACACAGAGCGTTCACTTCTCCGGGAGACAGTGAACGTCCCTCGCATCTGCAGCGCTCCTCTACTGAGCCAATGCAGGTCTCGTGAAAAATTTTCCAAAGACTCGTACCCGAAGACCCAGTCAGGAAATGAACGAATCATTTCTGCTTCCTTGACTGAGCCTATGGAACAGTCCCGATGCGCAGTGAACCTGAGTGACTGAGAGACAGAGAGCTGTTCTGTGAGTGAGTGAGTAGAGCCGTGTGTGACGGGAGGAGCGCTGTGACACTGTGTGAGAATTTTCATTCAGTCCGAGCACAGATAATGACTCCGATTACTCGTATAATAATCGTACTCGGCAAAAGTGCTTTATCCGTACCGGATACTCGTTTCAGCCGAGTATCCGGCTCATCTCTACTCTCCAGTTTATTGGCAGTAAAGACTGGTCTTATTTCCATAGACCAGGAACACTTTTGACCGGCTTGAACACCAGAATTTATGGCAGACCCTGGCTGCTTATGGGTTCAATCCAGGCTTTGAGCTACTCTAACTGGTTGGCTGGGTGCTCCTTTTAACATCCAGAGAGGTGTGAGGCGGGGTTGCTCTCTCAGGTTTGTTGTCTCTGCTACTTGAGCTAAAGAGGTTTTAAAAGGTGTGTTTCCCCCAGTGCAGTGTATCTATTAAATTGTAAGTTTATGCAGGTGATCTTATCGTGCTTGTAAACACACTAAAAGATATTGATATTTTAATTGACATGGTAAATCACTTTTGTTCCGTAAATGTCTTCTGCAAGGTTTAACTGGGGAAGAAAAAATGCTCTGATGGTTGGAAAGAGACTGGGGGATCAGCTCATGCTGCCTGGAGGCCTGGTCTGGAAAAGGTAAATGGTTTTGTATATATATAGCGCTTTTCTAGTCTTGATGACCACTCAAAGCGCTTTACAGTACAGTTTTACATTCACCCATTCACACACACATTCATACAGTGCATCTATTCGCAGCACTTTGTTATTCTATAGGGTTTCAACATCTTGCCCAAGGACACTATGGAGATGGGTCAGACTGGGGATCGAACAGCCAACCTTCAGGTTGGAGGACAACCACTCTACCCCTCAGCCACAGCCGCCGAAGGTGAGGACTCAAATACCTTGGAGTCTTCCTGGGAGTTTAAAAGACACTTATTCCAAATAATCTAGTCTCATCTACCCTGTGGCACCGGCTGGCCTGTGTTGATCCGCCACCTTCTCTCCTGACAATAGTAAAACAGTCTTTAATAGATTTATATTGGCGCAGGATGCACTGGATCCAACAGAGTGCCCTTTTTTTACTGAGGAGGAGGGGGGCAGGGTCTGGTCCATCTTGCCTGCAGAGGCGCTGCCTTCCGCCTCCAGTTCCTTTAGAGTCTGCTGAATGGACCAAGGGACACTCTGTGGAGACCTTCATCCCGGTGCTACCTGTAACATTTGAACAGCCTAGGTCTGGATTTTAGCCCGTTTACTTGATTTTACAAAATAGTTTTTACAGTCTTGAACCTGCTAAAAAGAGCAAGGCAGCAGTGGCTGCTGCAGGAGACTGTCTTCTACGGGACTGTGTTTGATCATCCCCGCTTGGCAGAGGTCCCCTTGTCCAGAGTGCTGTGGGGGGTCACCACGCTGGGCCAAGTGGTGGACCTGGACAGGCCCCAGCTGGAAAACCCCACAGGACTGGCCAATAGACTGGGGATCAAATCTACAAGGGTTATGGAAAAAGAACTTGACCATTGGAGACATAATCTTACAGGTCAGGACATACTCCTTGGAGGAGCTATCTTGGTCTGGACCAAGGATCCAGACCTCGTGTTTTTTTATTTATGGTTTTAGATACACTCGCCAGCACAAACAGAAAAGCTAGCTTTTAAACTTTGTTTTAGGGTAGGCCAAGATGGCAGTGTATGTAAACAGGAAAAGGAAGGCAGAGGAAAACCTCCATATTGAGTCACTCCCTGTCTGTGTTAACATGATCAAAACCAGAATATTGGTTAATTTTGGCTTTTTACAAAGCAACAGTTGACCTCGACTCTTATAATGATCTCTGGTGTTTCCAAAAGATTTTATATTCTTTGGCTGCTGGACAACTTGTTCATGCTGATTACTTGTTTGAACTATTTATTAATTTATATATTTACTGCTGAAACGTACTATTTAAAATAATTTATTAAGTGGTGACTGGTAAAATGTGTACAGTTAAAAATAGTTTCTAATAAAGTTGTTTTAAATCTTTATATCTCTATCTCTGTTTCTCTCTCTTTCTTAAACTGCCCTCAAAGCCACTCAATGCCATCCATTCTCACAAGGTAGGACCTATAGTTTTTAGCTGCGCTAGAGTATAGACCTCTCTTCCCCAATGGGAGTAAAATATGACTAATTAGTGAGATACTCATGCAGAGGAGAGGGGCCAAAGGGGGACAGTTGAACTCTTAAGTAAAAACTTTCACCGCTGTTTATCAGCAGTGTGTTTATTTCAGTTGGTCAATCACTTGAACAGTGAATCGGTGGTTGTGGAATCAAAACCAAGTGATGGCAGAAGTTTTATTTTGCCTTTTACTGCTGCTGCTAAATAGAAACATACTGAGTCCTCTCTCTAATAGTTGCTGAATTCAAAACACCCCCCCCCCCAGATGGTTACAGGATGTTACCAGAAAATCAAGCCTTCTTCAGGTTTCCTGGTAACATCCTGTAACTACATGGGGGGTTTTATTTTGAAAATCCAGCCTCTATTAGAAAGAAAGGACTCTGTTACCAGGTAAGCTGAAATTAGGCTGGATTTTAACAATAAAAGACCACAGATAGTCAAAGATCCTTAGCAGGAAACATGAATAGAGGCTTTTAATTTGCCACGTGTAATGGAGAACATCAACATTGATTAGAATAGATTGCAACATGAAAGTAAATTAATTGAAGAGTTATTGTCAGTTATGGTACAGTATCTGAGTAGACATATTGTGTATCAAGAAGTGTTGTTGAAAATAATAGTGCGACGATCAGCTGCCACCCCGATCAGGATCCACCACTAGAATCAGATGCCACCATATTCCACGACCCATTGTCACGATCACTGATAAAGCTTAGCGTAAATTGAGTTAGGAAGACTTAACCTGCATGTTGATCAGCTGATTGTGGACGTTCCTAAATGTCCAATCAGGTCTGCAGCTCTTTCAGACAATAATTCAGCAGCTGTCAAACTTTAAAATCCCTTCTCCTCTCTTCTGTAGCCAGCCGTCTTTCAGTAACGCGCATAACCCCTCCGCCACCCCAATCTCCTCCAATATTAATCAGAATATTCATCACCTCTTCCGAATCCCGACCTCAAATGATCGTATGCTTATTCCCACATTGTGTTGGCAGCGATCATGGACCTTGATGATGGATCCCAATAGTATCAGTGGATCATGAGAATGGATCGTGGATTTCGGCGGCACCCGATCATGATGGCAGCTGATTGCAAACTAAAAATCTACAAGACTGCCTGACAACATACCTATTACTCGTGGCATCCATTGCACTTCTGTGCATCCTGGAAGAGGGATCCCTCTTCCTGAGGTTTCTATGTTTTTCCTGTCAAAAGGTTTTTTTAGTTTTTCCTTACTCTTGTTGAGGGTAAAGGGCAGAGGAAGTCACACTTAGCGAATACCAATAGGTCAATGCTCATAAATATGAGCCATCCAAAACAATCGATTGACTGATGAACCACCACCAGTGTGTAAACCCTGGGGGATATTCCTGTTCGCACTCTGCTCCACCTCTTCTAATCCTGATGACATCACACAGGGGTCTAAAATGCCAAAGACTATAAATATTCACATTACTTTTGTGCATTTGTCAAAATAAACATCGTTAAATGTGAATCAAGTCTCTTCTGATTTAACTGCTATTAGGATCCACCATCAGATGCTACCTCAATCATGGTCCACCACCACTATCCATGATCGGCTGCCAACACGATTTAGGATTCGCCAATATGATAACAATCAGCCAACAGGATACAGGATCTGCCATTACGATCACAGCCTTTGATTAGCAATTCACCATCATGATCCATGATGTGGCCACAGCTGCGGCCCTGGATCTACTAACGATAAAGCACAAGGACTTTGGGGTAGAAGTCAAGTAAGTGGGATTCATTGATGAGACCTCAAGGTCTTTAATGTGATAATGAGGGAGAAGAGGAAAGAGAAACTCTATGTGTTGTTTGTCCCCTGAACAATGTAGACCTATAGCAGCATAACTAAGAGCAGGTCCAGAACAACCTGAGCCAGCTCTAACTATAATCTTATCATAAAGGAAGGTTTTAAGCCTATCTTTAAATGTACATAGGGTGTCTGCCTCCCGAACTGAAAGTGAGGGATGATTCGACAGGTGAGGAGCTTGACAGCTGAAAGCTCTGGCTCCTACTCTACTTTTAGACTTAACCGTAAGCCATTGTTGTGAAACTAAAACTGAACAAATGTGTTCTCTTTCCTGGTTCTTGTCAAGACATGTGCAGCAGCATTTTTGGACAAGTTGCTAAGTTTTTAACAACTTACTGCTGGAGCCTGATAAAAAGAAATTGCAATAATCAAGTCTGGATTTTCAATATGCGTGAACGAGTTTTTCTGCATCTTTGTGAGAAAGGACATGTCTGATTTTTGAGATGGCACTTAAGTGAAAGAAGGCAGTCCTAGAAATAAGTTTTAAGTGAGAATCAAGGGGAAAATCAAGATGAAAGATGACTCCTAAATTCCTGAAGCAAGGGCAGTGTCCACAACTGCAGCTATATGATTAGATAATGTATCTCTTTAAGCTTTTTAGGGCAGAGTATTATAATCTTTCTTTTACCTGAGTTTAATAAGAGAAAATTGCGGGTCATCCAGGCTTTTATATCCTTGAAACGTGCTTGGAGTTTAGTAAATTGATTACGATGTTCTGGTTTTATTGACAAGTATAACTGGGTGTCATCCGCATAGCAGTGGAAATTTACAGAGTGTTTCCTGATAATGTTTGCGACCCAAAGTCGCTGTAAAACTACCCTGTTACCTGTGTTAAAGGTCAAAGTATTAGCTGTTACATGACTTGTATGGTGGCCAGGTGGCTTACCAACATGATTTTCATGTTTTGTCTGGAGATACCACTGAAGATGTGCTGGCTTCATGCCACTGTTGGCTGATCTCTCCCAACAGAAAAAACACAGTGTAATAACCCAATCTATGTTATTGTTAATATTGTTGAAGTGTCTTTCCGTTATTTTATTTTGAAATATTTTCTTGCTCTAAGGTCAAACAATTTCATTTCCGTTTTGTATTACATGATTTTATTTTGAAAGTGTTCCGGTAGAGACGCGGACTTCCTGTTATGAATCTGTAACTTCACAAAGGAAAAGCTTTATGTTTTAGCGACCCTCCGAAGGCTCAAATAAACCTGAAAACATTCGTTAAAGTCTCGACCCTCTTTTGGGGGATATGCTATGAATGGATGATAATTTTAAATATATATATAAAAAAAATAAAAATCTTGCGTACCCCCTGGAGGGCCTTCACGTACCCCCAGGTGATGCGTACCCCCATTTGAGAACCACTGATCTAGGCAACCATGCTGGTTATGCTGTTGTGAAACAGGAAGAAGGAGGGTTCAAACCGACTGAGAGGGCTGATAAATGTGACCAGCCATGCTCAGCCCATTTGGCAGAGCTCAAAGCCTTAATCGAAGCCTTTAAGATGGCTAAAGGCAAAATCGCTATTGTGTACACTGACTCCGCCTATGCTCATCGCGTCTGTAATTTTGGGGGAACATGGTTTTAAAAAATCAGACGGTACTCCAATTCTACACGAGGAACAAATCACTGATTTAATATCTACTATGAGACAGCCCAAACGCCGTCATCAAATGTCAAGCTGTGTGGAAAGGTAATGATGACATTATTAGAAATAATAATGCTGTCGAGGCAGGAAAACTCGCTACCAAGAACCAATCACCGTTGGTGTGATTAGAGCCTGTTACAAGACCAGAAGACATCATTCTGATACAGCAAACAAAGGAACAAGTGAGGACAGTGTCTGGCTGCAAAGGGGGGCAACAAAGGACGAAAAGGTACTACACCCTTGGTCAACACGCCACAAGTGCAACCACCAGTTGCACTTGTGGCGTGTTGACCTTGTTCGTATCTTAATCGCACAGGTTTGGACACTGTGAAGGAGGAGGTGATAAGGAAAATAAAGCAACAGTCATTTATAAGTCGCCATATTCACAGTCAATGGTTGATAAGGTGTTAAATGAGGCATATTATGAAAATTCCACTTTTGTAGTGCTTCTACACGTTAATTTGGGTATCTGGCATGTCTACTGTCCCCAAAACTCTAAAAAAAAACAACTGTAGGGAAAGGTGTATATTATCAACATATTCTGTCTTTGGTTTTTATTATTTATTTTTGAATTTTCTTATAGTCTTTAATATTTTTATTCTCTGGTATTTCTCATTCTCACTCATCTGCTGCTGTCACAAGGGAATTTCCCCGGTGTGAGATCAATAAAGTCTTATTTTATCTCTTATCCTGTCTTCGGGAATGACCAAGATGCTCATCTGTGTAAATGAATACCCAGAGACAAAAACCACATCACTCAAATAAAGAAACATCAGGATACAAAAAGAAAGAGAAAGAAAGAAAATAACAAAATAAACAAAGCCTAAAAGAAAGAAACTTTGTAAAACATATAAGAAAACCAAAATTATAACTTTTTTTAATAAAATGACTTGCCAGCTCATTCCGTTTCAAACTCCACTGCTAGATGAAGGTGAAAAGAATTTTGCCTTCATTGTATCCAGGTCTTTCTCATAGCTGTTGAAGAACAGCAAGAAAATAAGTGCTATATGACACAGTTGGCTTCTCCTTTTACATCTTCGGTGGTGGGGAGTTGGCTTGGAGAGACAAACTTGCCCAAATAACGTTGTAACGCAGGACTCGTTCTCATTCATGGTTTTCCAACCGTTGCGCGTGTTGCCATGCAATTCCCCGCCAGAACACTAGGCGGAGTAATGTTTTTTGTCGAAGTCGGCTCTTCTTCGTGTGTGGCACGAAGAAGAACGATTTATTTACATCGCCACGGCGGCTCCTCAGAGCCTTTTTCTGGCGAAAAAATCCGCCGGTCAGTGACGGTTATACTAGTGGTCATGGTTTTGGATCTCTTCTGCCAAGTGCTCTTCTATTTGGTCCATATTCGTTCTTCTAAATCTTCCGTGGTTTCCGGGCATGAACCGGAAATGCGACTCCGGAAATGATGTAGTTAGCAGACCAATCACAGCCCTTGCGGGCGGGTAACGCTTGCGGGACTTTGCCGCCTAGTTAGAAAAATTGGCCGACGCACGTAAGCACGTAACAAGGGCTACGCTAGCACGTAAGGGGCCCGGGAGTGCTCTTGCGCTTCCGGGCCTGTGAAAACGCAGAAGCATGCTCCGGCCTTTAGTCCGAATAGACAAGTTTTGGTATATTGTTGTTCGAAAGATTTATTCTGGTCTAACATAAATTCAAAAGTAGCAAATGAAAATGACCGGCAACTAAGTTCTGTCCAGTCTCTTTCGTCTTTTTCTCATGTGTTTTTCTCCATTTGGCAGCTCTCCTGCTGGCTGCCCTTTATCCAGGGAGAGTATTTAGCCAACTAACCTCAGTTATGTTTATTAACTCTTCCTGGTTCAGCAGGAGGTGTTCACAAAACCACCTCCACGTACACATGCCCACCTGCAGAAACAGGCGTCGACGTCCCAGCTGACGCGATCCGAGGACAGAATTGGGGGTCGACATCGTCTCCGACATGGATCCGGGCACAGGACCCGTTGTCGGCGTCGCAGCCGACATCGATACAGGAGCCAGCATATCCTCTTATCCAGGTAAAGTAATTGGCCAAATAGCCTCAGCTGTGTCAATTAACTCTCCCTGGTTAAGCTGGAGGTGGTCACCTAACCACGTCCATGGAATCATTACATTATGTACTCTTCCCCTTCACTGAAGGATCCTTTTTCTCCAAAGGGCTATGTAATTTTACTAAATTCTTACTCCAATTAAATAGTTTTGTAGATAAAACATTGGGGGATTTGAGTTTATAGGCATTACATTTGCTTATTGTATCACTGATTACAAGGCAAAAATACCTGATGTTGAAAAGGGAATTTCTGACACATGACACAGAGAGCTTCTCTTTCCAGCTTCTCCTTCCTCTTCTCCATCCTTATTACATCAAAGTAACTCATATCACATCAATACATGTTTCTAACTTGACCCCTTCCCCGGAGTCCCTGTGCCTTATCGCCCGCAGATCCAGGGCTACAGCTGTGGCCACATCATCATGGATTGTGGATCGCGTGTCAGAGGTCGTGGTGATGGATCCAGTTTGGCGGATTCTATATCAGGCAGGCTGATCGTAGTGGGAATGGCGGATCCTTTGTCGCGTTGGCGTCGGATAGTGGTGGTGGACCAGGACCTTTTTCCCATGAGGGCTGAAATGCCCGGGCATTCAGTTTTTTAGACAGCGAACATGCCATCACCAATACACCTGAGTGGCTGCACTTCTCAGAGATTCATGTGGGAAACTGTGAGCAGCGCCGGCTGGGAGGCTTCTCATTATTATTATTTAATGGCGATTGACACCCAGCCAATGCTGCATTACTGGCACCTAGTGGCTGGGAGTTGTTAACATCAGTCAAGCTAAATAATACAGGCTGCGTGACGGCAAAACCTTTGAGCCTTAGGTTGCCGACCCCTTGTCTACGCTGAGGTACTTTTATATCTAACTCAGAGGCACCAACTTCAACCCTCATCGACTTCAACCCCTTTGCGTAGTTCACCAGTGGCAAGACCTAGGACACAATGTGATTTAGGAATGCATGCTTTAGGCTTAACTCTCCAATAGGATTGGAACACTTACATGTAACATAGAGAGTGACAGAAAATCTAGCCTTTCACGGATGTGCTGTTGGAAGGGGTAACGCAAGTAGAGGAAGATATATGCGGATGCTGGGGGAGACATCATTAGACTAGGGGGTGACAATTGCTCATGTCATTCTGTACGCTTTTATATATTGTTCCTGTTATGGAACTTGAAGGAGCCGCATTTAAGTTTATTTTTATGTTTGTAATATATTTTTATGTTTGTAATGGGGCATGCACAAGTGTGCACTCCTCCACAGTTGAGGAGGATGCCCCTATAAGTTGGTGGGAATTGTGCATGGTGGGAGAGAGAAAGTGGGCGACAGCAGATACCGTCTTTGACCTCAGCTTCAGCGGTATGAAAGCTCATGGTATGGGATACCATGAGCCATAGGTTGTGCAGGACACATCTAACGACCCCTGAGCTGCATCCATGGCTTGTGTGGTCATGGATGTCATTGTGAGCACCTCTTGAGGAGTTTGAGGGTTGGAAAGTTGGAGCAGAACTATGTGGTTAATATATTTATAAATATTTGTATAAGCTCTCATGGCTGCAAATTAATCAGTTAAAATCAACTACAGATGCGCAATTTCATGGCACTAGAAATTGTTGGGAGCAACCGATCAATTATGGACCAATAAACATTTTAATCAAAAGCCAAAACTGTTATATTTCAATAGGTCTGTTTCTCAAATACTCTATTGTAAACTAATTAAACTCTCTCAACTGGATTAGTCTAATGGTTATTTAATACATTTGGTCATTGCGTTAGTAAATCACATTTACTTCACCACTACCACATGAGGTAAATTTGACTTAAACCCATATTTATACATATAATATGTAATGCCTATTCTCCATTTAGATTTAGAAAAATCTGATTATTGATTACACTAACACATTTAGCTAAGAAATGCATGCTTTAATTTTGAAAAAATGAATCTCCTCCTACCCTTAAGTTGTTTTTGGCTCAAATGTAAGATTTGTTTTCCATTGAAGAGATTAAGTCTGGTGAAATATAACAGTGGATATATCTTAAAAGACCTTTGGTCACCATTATATTCTAACTTTGAAAACTTTTAGAGTTGAAGAAAAATCGACCTGTACCCTTTTTGAGCCTAAGCTCAATTTGCAGTTTTTTAAATTTCTGTTGCTCTTTATATATTTTTAGTTTTCCACTGTTTGTTTATTTATTATTATTATGAATAACGTGTTTTCCCTTTCCTTCATTGGGCTGTCTTGTCTACCTGGGTGCATGGGGGATATGAATGAGATATAGATAGATATAGATAGATAGATAGATAGATAGATAGATAGATAGATAGATAGATAGATAGATAGATAGATAGATAGATAGATAGATAGATAGATAGATAGATAGATAGATAGATAGATAGATAGATAGATAGATAGATAGATAGATAGATAGATAGATAGAGTACTTTATTCATCCCCGAAGGGAAATTAAGTTGTCATAGCAGCCGGTATATTTGAATACAATAAAATACAATACAATAGAATAAAATAAAAAATATTGAGGTAGAAAGAATAAAAAACAGAAGCACAAGATAAAATAAAATAAAATATGTAGATAAAGTGCAGTGGCAAGATGATGTTAATAGTACTGATGATATGATGGTAATGTTATTGTTAGACAGTATATAAGAATAGTACAGTATATATAGTATATAATATAACATAATATACATTTATATATGATAGTAATTATACCAATATAAAAGCAGTATATAGTAATAATGTCAGCAACAGTATATATAATAATAATAGTAATAGTGATATAATAATAGTAATTATAACATGTACACATGTATAAATATGTGTATATAGACTTATGTTTACAAAGAATATACAGAGAGTATGATATAATATATGATATATAGTAGAGGTATGAATATAAGTATTTGACTATACAATAGGTAATATAATATACTATGAGTGTAAGAATATGTAGACAGAGTGTGCAAAAGACAATATTATTGTATAAAATGATATATAATATCAATATGGTTTATATGAACACATATCACATATGATGTGAAGTAAGTGTATATGGAGCGGAGTGTTGTACAGGGTACACAGTGCAAGGAGACAGGTTTAGTGCAGTTCTGTGATGGGGGCTCTGACAGAGGGAGAGCAGTTGTACAGTCTTATTGCAGTTGGGAGGAACGATTTCCTGTATCGTTCCTTAGAACAGCGGGGTTGAATGAGTCTGTGGCTGAAGCTGCTCCTTAGCTTGTCCAGTGTTTTGTGGAGGGGGTGAGAGGGATTGTCCATGATTGCCAGCAGTTTTGCCAGCATCCTGTCCTCCACCCCCTCCTCCAGAGTGACAAGCTTAGAGCCAAACACAGACTCTGCTTTCCTTATGAGTTTTCTCAGTCTGTTGGCGTCCTTTGCCTTGATGCCCGCACCCAAGGACACCACAGCAAAGAAGATGGTGCTCGCCACAACAGACTGGTAGAACATCTGCAGCATCTTGTTGCAGACATTGAAGGACCTGAGCCTCCTCAGGAAGTAAAGCCGGCTCAGGCCCTTCTTGTAGACGGCCTGTGTGTTGGTGGACCAGTCCAGTTTATTGTCCAGTGTGAAAATGAGTCAATGTACTTTTAAACTTGTAACCTGTTAACCTATTGATCGTAGCTATCGCACACTTAAAAAGTGTCTGCTCATTGTGGGAGCTGTTGGGTTTCTGACAACAATATTGTATAGTCTTGACCTTATTTTGTTTAGTGCCATTAGATAATGTATGTTTTTAATAATAATAACAATAATAAATGTATTTGTAGAGCACTTATCTAAACAAGGTGTGTTTGCTGCCTTGTAATTTAAATTACTCAACACATGTCAATGTGAAAACTGTATTTAATTAGCAAATTAGCTGATTTTCCGGGCTTCACCTCAAGATAACTTTTGCGATACAATGTTCTCTGCTTGGTGCTACATTATGTCATTTACATACCTCTCATTTCCTTAATATCCTATACTTTAAATACTGAGTGCTATTGCTTGAGAAAAGTCTGGAGGACTCTGACTTTTAAATGAAAACAATACAACACTATGATAAGTCTGATCCTATTTTCATGCCATTGAAAGACGCTGTCAAGTACCACGAGTTATCTACATAAATAACGGATGTAAAAATGAACATATTTCAAAGTAAAACAAAATAAAGTCACAAGAATAGGTGTGTCGCAAGTAGTTGAGCAGAGCATATGATCAGGTACACTATGTAAGAATATTACTGAGTCCAGATGTGTAATTTGATGCTTTAAACTATTAGAACTAGAGGAAAGCAAGAGGTTCAGACCAGACCTTACGTGTTTACATTGTAATAATAGCTTGTAGACACATTTGGCCAATAACAGTGAATATTTTGAATGCAGCAGGAAGTTGTGTTTGTCGCTGCAGTTAGCTTGACCGCGATCTCTAACACAGCCTACCAGTCTGTGTGAAGAAGACTTCCGGTGGTGTGTCATGGCGGTGGCATGGTGAATTCTACAGAAAGGGATAAATCTTATTCCCCGTCCTGCTCTCCAGCCAGTTCAGGGAAGATATTATTGTAGAAAGAAGCGTGTCCGCTCCGGCCTTGCCCCTTGGATCAGTCAGCACGCCGCTGCAGTTTCCATCCGCCCGGTCATGGCGGCTCACAAACCCGTGGAATGGGTCCAGGCCGTGATCACCAGATTCGATGAGCAGGTAAGATGGGCTGATTCGGGGTATGGGTGTAGCAATCTGCGGCAGTCCCACGGGCCTAGTAGTCGGGTTGACGGTGCATCGGCGCAGACAAGGTCCATTTAACTAAGTGGTTTATGGAGTGATTTAGCTTATGCACTGAAGTGATGTCTGTGTTAGTCTGAGCTACATAACGACGGCGAGGATCTCTCTGTAGCTACCACATTCTCCACCGTCTTACAGCACATTTATCCCACATCTGTCCCATATGTGTCCCTTGCTAATGACGGAGCGAGCCGTCAGCTGATACTTCATAACGGCAGCACACAAACGTCTGTGAATTTGTTCTAGTTCACAGCCAATGGCTTTTTACGATAGCACGAGAGCTAATATTAACAGGCCTAGCTGTCTAATGTAAACAAATAAGATGTGACTGAGTTAGCACCGTGCAGCATCACTGAACCGGGCATCCAAGAGATCAGGGGGGTCGGCCCCCAGTCCAGATCCCCTGTTTGAAGTCACTGTTTGCTTTTTTTATTGATAGCCCACAGTTTAGTGAAAATACTTAAAGGCTTCTGCACACTGGAGGACAATTGGCCCTATTATAGACCCGATGTGACCCTTCCGACAATCATGAGGGTGTTTCCAACTGGAGGTCAGTTGTTGCAGATTATCTGCCCAAATAATCCCATAGTATGAAGGGTTTACAAAATGGTCTTAATGCTACTGATCGAGTCTGATCTTGAAACTCAAATATCAATCATGTTTGATATTAACGAGAAATGGCTGTGACAGAAACCTGCAAAAGCCAATAAGAGTGAGCTGTCAAGGAAGCATCACCAACCTGATGTTGTGTACTGGTGCATCTGCGACTAAAGATACCAAAACATTACAAAGTCACCTCCAGCTAGCGCTGCAAAATGTATGAGCTGTGAAAGACATGATTTCATCCAGTTTTTGGTTCTTTGTTTCCCGCTGCAACACATGATATTGGGCCATCTATGTTTTTCATTTGAAGTGACTTTCAATCACGCAAGTTTTCCAACCTCCAGTTCAGAAGATGGCAGTAATGCACCCAAAAGTTGTTTGCCAACCGCCATAAAAAACAGAAGAAGAGTCTTGTGAGTTTCAGTGAGATTCCAAGTCTCTGGAATCTCCACTTTGAAATCGTATCCTACAAAGGGAAAGTGTGTGGTCTTACGTTCTTGCCAAAGCATCTGGTGTGTGTGTTCTGACAATTATAA
Organism: Limanda limanda; assembly: GCF_963576545.1. Classification (NCBI taxonomy): domain Eukaryota; kingdom Metazoa; phylum Chordata; class Actinopteri; order Pleuronectiformes; family Pleuronectidae; genus Limanda; species Limanda limanda. The sequence goes on along the minus strand of NC_083641.1, from coordinate 243,062 downwards.
GAATTAAAGATTGGTTAAATCTGCCATTATGTCAGTGGACTAGCACGTTTTTAAAATTGGTCAAGAGTTGAAAATCGTCCCCTCAAAGAAACACAGAGCAACTGCAAAGAATGTACCATTTGTAGCCGTTATGTTTACATTTTTTGTTTGGATATTTAAGAAGTACAGGTGTCTGTATTCTTATAGTACATCCCTGTATGTTTACAGATTTGAGTTACAAACATAAAGTAACATCAGTAGTAAGGGTTAAAGTTTATCCCGCAAGCTGCCTTCTCAATTATCACTTTCAGGTAGTTGAATATGAAAGGTGAAACATCAACAGAGAAGCTATATCTTTACATTTTCAAAGAGCTTGAAGTTCCAGTGGACATTCCCAATGAGCTTCATTTCATTGTTACGCCGGGTTTACACCGGACGCTGAAGCGACGCGTAAGCGTCGCGTAATCGCTAATCCATAGCGCGCCGGCGCTTGGCTGGTCACACCGGACACTCTTAACTCCGTGGCGGTCATCCTGCGACTCCTCTCCGTGATCACACATACAACTGATATTTGTTTAGGGGTGGAACGATTAGTCGAAGTCGTCGACAAAAATCGATGACAAGAATAGTCGCCAACGAATTTACTCGTCGATGATTCGTTGGTCATAGCACGTGTTTTTCGTGCCATGCAGTTGAACTAAACGTCGTTTTACCGGAGGTGCTGATGAAAGCAGCTGAGGAGTGAGCCCTCTCGCTTCCTTCCTATCTCTGAAAGTTGCGCATGTGCAAGAGCGTCTAAACACGGACCGATGGCGGCCTCCGCTGCAGCAGCATCGCGCACCAGAAAGTAAAAAGTTGAATTTAAATTTAACATTTTTTATTAGCACTTTGCCTGTCCTTGCTTTTAAATGGACACAAACTTGATTTCTTTGCTTTTGTGTCAACAGTACCCTTATATGCAATAAAGTTTATTAACAGAATTTTTTTTGGATCGAAATATCAATCTTTATTGCCTTTATTTTCAGTCATCACATGCCTCGAACAATCTCAAGCTAAATTTAAAAGCTGTTTGCTAAATAAGAGCAATTGAGAATTTGTGTCATTCATAATCCGATTAGTCGATTAATCGTTTCAATAATCGGTGACTAATCGACTATCAGAATAGTCGTTAGTTGCAGCCCTATTTGTCATTAACTGCAACGGCGTCCCAGCATTTGTCCTTTTTAATGTTGTCTTTATACAACATCTGCAGAGGATCATACAGCTCACTGTACTCCTTAAATGTAAATTACGTATTCTCCACTCAAGCCTATGGGGAGAGTACGTAGACACCCCCCCCCCCTCTCTCTCTTTTTATCTTTATGACTGCTTGTGTGGCTGTAGTGGGGGCAGAGGGGGACATTTAATAATGTGATCGGTAAAATTGGAAAAATTAAAACTCCAGGACAACAGAAGGGGAATACAAACCATGGGATGCATATTTGATCATTTATATCAGATAAAATATTTCATCAATATCATTGAAAATCATTTTTCACTGTGTTTCTTGCAGCGATACACTCGCGTCAAGCGCAAAAAATAGACTCGACGCCGAAACGATCGCTGCACGGCGCTCGGCAGCCTTGGCGCAGCGCTGCACTTCAGCCTCTGGTGGGACCCGCACAGAGGATTAACATGGGAGTGGATGGGAGTCAGCTGTTATTTAAGGCATGGCGCTGCGCTTACGCGATGCTTACGCATCGCTTCAGCGCCCGGTGTAAACCCGGCGTTATACAGTTCACACTTACTGGTTGCTATTGTATTTTTGATATATTGGCAGGATTTGAAGCAGGGCTGCACGATTAATCGTCATAAATCATGGCCGCGATCCACACCCAGATGCGACCTGATTTCTAACTGACAGTAATTAGTCTGCATTTTAGGGAGTTTAGCTGTAATGAAACAAGAGCTCCTACTTCATACAATGACAATGCAGTGATGTAGAGTAGCACAGAACTGACAGTGAGATAGAGTAAGTGAGAGAAAAGTTTTGGGACAAAAAACCACAACTAAATGTATCTAGAATTAAACACAGTTAAAGGAGGTGAGAACCAGATAAGCAACCTCACTGTGCTTGTATGTGGGAAACAATGTTGGCCTTTTGAGACTCAGTATGAAAATCTGTCTTGAATGTGTCTCCTTGTCCACTAATGATCAGATCTCAATTCCCTCCTCTACAAGAAAATAAACACCGGTCATTTAGCATTGCAAAGACCAAACAATACTGATCCATCCCATTCTGAGTTAACAGAAGTGTCTGATGGCAATGCTTGTGTCTGTGTCAGTTTGTGTGTGTCCGCACAAGCAGAAGAGAGAAAGAAAGAGCAAGTGTCAGGAAGGGCTGAATGAATAATGAGCTCCACACTGATCTGCAATGAAGAAAGATTTTACCCATTAAAAAAGATAGAAATCGTTTTGTGGTCAGTGTTGATACACAAACAAGTCAACATATCGGCACTTAGAAGTTTTAAAATACTTTTGATTCTTTGTGACATAGGTCTGGGTGGGGGAAATAGGCATCATACATCATTAATGTACAAATATTTGTTACATTCTCTAAAATGTGAATGACTGGGTTTTATTGCGTGTGTGTCTCCAATAGTCTCAACGTCCAGAGTTCAATCCGTATATTTACAAAAACTGTTCCGTCTCAAACGATCTCCAAACTTCCTTCCCCCAAAATTGCTACAACGTGATATCTGCGCCACTTGGCAACACAAAAAATTTATAATGAGAGGAAAATCTGGGAAATTGAAACTCCAGGACAACAGGAGGGATATTCAAAGTATGGGATTCATATTTGATCATTTATATAATATAAAATATGTAATTTATATCGTTTAAGTAATTTTTCAGATTGTTTCCTGGGGCGATTCTCAGTTACAAAGTGTTTTTTTGGAGAACACTGAATAAATGCATCATGTTTTCAAACTCAAAAGTAAACGTTTGAATAATCATGATTTCAATATTGTCCAACATAATCGTGATTATGATTTTTTCCATAATTGAGCAGTCGTAGATAAGGGGTAGGGCTGGACAGGTATTGTTGCTTCTTCCTTATCCTTTCAAAACATAATTTGTTATATATATCTTTCTCATTGAATTTCTGTTTATTATTTATTGTTGTTTTTATTCTAAAGGTATTTGTGTGGTATGGTTAAAATTGTATAACATTGAACTATCAGTTGATATGGACATATAACGCTATTTAAAATAAATAACCAGAAAACAAATTGTACATTTGTGTTTATGTACAATGTTCTAATGTACAAATGTTTTTTCTTATGCACAAAACTGATTTTTTTACTTGCTAGTACAATTGTCCTGTGCCAGTGCACTTTACCTAAAACATTGCGTGCGTGGGTTTATGTGTGCTTATCTCTGTCCCTCTTTACACACAAACTGATGTTCACATGGAATTATTCACCATCTAGTCCTATATTCTAAAATAGTTATTCCTCGATGATGTTGAATCATGTCTCTGGATCATTCCGGTCACTTTAACTCAGATATCCTGTCTATACATGTCACGTCTCGTGTTGTGTAGCAGGTTTAAAAATGTGTCTCATAAACTCTATAGCAAATAAAGTAAACGTCAGTCATGTACGTGTTCTATTTACTTAAATCAGGGACGGTGTTTATTGTTAAAGTGTAAAGTGAGCGCAGGTCAGAGAGGGAGTGAGGAAGAATCAGATGGCCATGTTTTGAATGGGCGTCTGGCCTGAAGATGCGGTGGTTATAATTATTTAACGGTGGAAACCCGGTACAACAATGAATGTTGCTAAAAACCTGAATAATCATTATGTTGAGTGTTGTGCCAGTTCACACCTAAAATGAACTAGTTCATAGTTAATTTTTAAAAATGTTGAACTATATTCACGTTTCCAAAAATTAATTAGCTCACCACCATTTGTTCCGTTTTTTTTATTGGGATGATTTAGATGACAAACTTACAACCTTATGATCCTCTGGTCACTTTAACACTGTGCCCTGAAAGTGTGTCACGTCTTGTGTTGTACTAAGCTGTAAAATGTTGGCCAGTCATTTTTCATGATGTTTAAATGCAGCCTCACACACTCTGAAACGAATCAAACAAACGATAAGGAAACATCTTCCTGATCGGGTTCTAATAACTTCTGATGAGTGTTTATTCGTTAAAGTGAAAGCAGGACACTGGAAATATTCATCATCTGTAAACTGATTCATTCAGTTCAGCGTTCTCAAAAAATATCAAGGGCTCATTGAACACGTTCACGCACAACAACACTGCCCTGGATCAATACAACAAACCCCTCTGTTTTTGTAGTTCTAAGGGACGCACAATAAATATCTGCCCAATATATTATCGACTCAGAGACTGAACATATTGTTTATTCAAATTTTCAGCTAGGTTTATTGTTTTATTGGTATTCCACCGTGCTCAATAATTATAACTCCCCTGCTTCAGGAAAAACGCTCATTAAAGGTCCAGTCGTCCTGCTCTCAGAGTCTCTGTCAGAGTCTGTTTCTTCCTCACTCCCCCTCTGACCTGTGCTCACTTTACACTTTACCAATAAACAGCTTCACTGATCACAAGTTATTAGGACACATACAGGACTGATGTTTACTTTGTGTTCCTTTGATCCGGTCTAGGGTTTATGAGACACATGTTTAAACCTATTATACAACATGTATCGTAATATGGCGCACATAGTCAGGACATCAAGGTTAAAGTGAAAGGAACGATCCAAAGACATAATCCGACATCATGGATTAATAACTAAATACATGTGATTATCTGTTTGTGTGAAGAGGAACAGACAAGAGGGGGCACACACATACACACTCCTGCAGGGAGAAGTTCTTCCCGCATGATACGATGCAACCCAGTGTTTTTACTTCACTCTTGCAGAAGAAGCGACAGTTTATCCAGGAACATGAATATGAATTCATCAGTTTTTATAAAGAACAGTTCTACGTGAGTGATTAGAAAATATCAGGGGAGCAGAGTCACTGGTTGACCAGTGGAGTAATCAGCCACAGTGCAGTGGAGCTGATGTCATATAAGATAAAATAAAACTTTATGAATCCACACAGCAGGAACATTCAGTTGTTACAGCAGCATGCACGTCAATATGCACATTATACACATCTTTTCGCTGTGGTGGTTTGTACATAAGAACATTGTACATAAACAAAATGTGCAAAAAAGTTATAGATATTTCGCGATATCGACTCATATGAAAAAAATTATGGTGTTAAGATTTTTTTTCATATCGCCCAGCCCTTCTCTCAATGGATTATTTTTTTCTCAAAGACAATCTCTGGACCTACGTATGACTCTTAAATATAGTTAAATAAAGTTAAATTGAATGGACCACTGCCTCTTGGTCTCGGAGCGGTGAAAGAGGAAGCTGCAGTTGCAGCTTGATTGACATGTTTCGCAATTCACATTTCCGCTCTTGCCAAAGCGCATCAACTAGTTTGCCTGTTTGGGCGCTACGAAACTGGTCCCAGACCATCTCCAAGTGTCGTTTGAGTGATCAGATCAAGTGATTTACTGATTGGATTAAGGACACATTTGGGTGAAGTCAGACCTATACATATCGCAGAATAATAGTGATCAGATCAAGGTTACCATTCAGTGGTGTGGATTTAGATTTTTGATTTAGACGAGACAAAGTAAAAACCATGTACATTACAAGTTTTGTTATAGTAGCAGCATATCACATTTACACCACAAATATATCACCTTAAACATGACAACATTGCAATGTAAAACAAAGCTGTAGGCCAAAAAAACAATGAAAATGCCTGCCGTCTGACAAAACATCATGCACAATCATATTTTTTAACATGTTTCCATTTTGCAGGCCAATGAGTGCACTAAACGACAATATTGAGACAAATATCGTGATCTCAGTTCTGAGCAAGAAAATTGTGATTCTCATTTTTTCAAATCAAAATGTAATCTTTTTGAAATTGAAAGGGCAATCTGGCATCCAATTTGTGTTGACAAGCAAAACAAAAAACATTTGTATTTTGCATTTATGGAGTAGGATTTGTGCAGTCAGAAGTAGTTGCATCTGGTGTGAGTTGACATCAGGGTTGGGCGATATGGGAGAAAAAGGCCTATCAAAATCATGATCCATCACTGTGATTCTCTAATGGGGTAGAGTAGTCATCCTCCAACCAGAAGGTCAGCTGTTCGATCCCAGTCTAGCCCATCTTCTGCATGCCGAAAGGTCCTTTGGCAAGATACTGAATCCGGAATCGCTATATATATTCAGAACATTTATTTCTGTAATTTCTGCCTCCAATGGTAAAAAAGATTAGCGGTATTACCTGTCTTTGTGGGAACATGCTTTTGACACAATTTGGATTGCACGCAACTCTCTACTTCTTGTCAGACTTTAAATACCAAAAATATCTATACACTACCGAATTACTTGGACCCTTCTTTCAACAATGTCCTCATCGTCTGTTGGGGTGTCTACAGTAATACTGTCGCTTGAGTTTTCCGTTAACATTTTCGGTCTCAGACTCAGCTGGCATCTTTGACTTTCTACAACAGTGAGCAATCAGACACGTGTAAACTCAGACCAGGTAAATAGAATTTGTAAACTAAATCGTGGAATGTAGAGCTGGAGGAAATGGTGTGGGCACTCTTGGTTTGGAGCACAGGTGATGAAGACACAGAGATTACTGAAAGAGATGGTCAAATTTATAAAAAATAACTTTTTACGGTCCAAACATGTAGGAGAAGACTGGAAAAGAGAGGCACTTCTTTAATAAAACCCTGTTGTTGGAATGGTAATAATGCATTTCCTTTTTTTTGGTGTCTGCATAGACCACTTACTGTGTGAGGTCTATGTTAGCAGTGAAACAAAGCAGAAATACTTTAACACTGTATACTTAAGCATTTGTTTATTTATCGCAAGTCATATCGTCATCGCAATATTCAACCACGCATATTGCATGTTTTCCTAATATCGTGCATGGGGTGATGGGGGTGGGCTATTCATGAAGGCCGCAGTCATCTCACCTGCTTTGAGAGCATTGAGCTCCAAGTTGTTGTCACTAAACCAGGTCACCAGGTGGTCAGTCTCCCACCTGTAAGCAGACTCTTCCCCGCCAGAGTGAGTCCGATGAGGTAGGGCTGCACGATTATAGCCAAAATGATAACCATGATTAACTTCCATGTTGTGCTACATTCCAGCTAATGAACATGTCTTCGCAACAAGATAAAACTTATACGGTTCTTATTCACCTGAAGCAAAATATAAATAAACCCTAACCCTGATTAAGTTGAACTATTTTGATTTACATATTTGAAATCACTTGTCTGTTATAATGCAGACAAGTCTCTCCTCCTGCAAGCTCCAAGAGGCCATAGCTTCCCTGAGTCCCTGGGCAATCGACTCTCCTGTGTGGTCTTGTGGGAAAAATGACGTCTGCAATAGGGTTGTCACGATACCAAAATTATGACTTTGATACAATACCTGCCAAAATAACACGATACCCAATACTTAGGATACCATAAATACGATACGATACCACAAATCGGTACAATACCACAAATACGATACAATACTGGTATATTTATCTATGATGGTAATAAATAAAACATCTGTAAGGTTCCCTTTTTCACAAGCTTATTCCTGGTCAGCTTTTTGAACACTTAAGAAATGGCTTTCACATTAGGATTAGCCTACAGTAAGATATTAATGAAAACTACATGGTGACATTATAGCATTGATTATACACGGCTATGTAGGCCTATTGTCCGTATCTGACTGTGGCGGGGTCTCTCTTAAAAACTCCTCAAAAGAGTGTGAAAACACAGGCTTAGTCAAAAATATTGTTGTTTAAAATTTATTTCAACCGGCTCCAAGATGCTCTCGTGGACATTTACAAGAATTACTCAAAAACAAGAAAATACTTTTAAATCAAATCAAATCGACAGGAAAAACTCTTGTCCCATGCTCTCCTGACCTCTGATGTTACCTTCTCTGTAACTCACTTCAGACTCACCCTCAAGGGCTTTGAGCTGCCCTTTTAAACCTGTAGCCCCTCCCACAGGGCTTAATTACCAATTTCACACATTTTTCTTAAAACTAGTGCTTGAAACAAACATTACGAGTTTACAATGACCTCTTTACATTTCACCAAAATAAAACATCTTTAAACAAATCACATGACTTCTCTAAACAAAACTGTATCAACATAAACAGTACAACTCTTGTTAATTATCTTAAGACAAAAAACAACCGAAAGCTATTTAACTGGACAGGAAGTTGTGTCCGGGTTGTCCCATCCAGCGTTACGCTGACGGCGAGCTGAATGCACCCTCGGTCGCTCCACAGCTAAACAGAATAGATGATGGTTAGATAGTGATCAACCAGGAACTGTAACAGGAAGAGTGAAAATGTTTGTCTGCGTGTGCGCTTGTGTGACTGTGTGCGCGTGTGTGAAGACCGCTGGCGGTCAGTGACGGAGCCGCTCCGTCACACTGACTATATGACTACATAGTTATTTCCATAAGTATGGGTTACATAATTTTACATATGTGTGCAGGGTTTCCTCCAGTGCTCTATAGGCCTGGCGGGTCGCCAGGCTTTTCTCCCCCCACCGCTAGGCTAAGCGTCGCTTGTTTATTTATTAAAAAAAAAAAAAAAAAAAAAATGTTATGCACCAGAAACATGATACCAAAGACGGTGTAGCAGATCCCCCGAAAGATTGATGAGACTTAACTGATGTTCAGGTCGTTTATTGAACCGTCCTTGTCACCGTACACCTTAATAAAACTTTAAACAACTTAGAAACACCGTAAGAAATTGTGCCTCTTCGGCAGCTGCAGCTTCAGTATCTGTGTTCGGATCCTGTCTGACCTGCTCTTGCTTTTTGTTTTAATATTTCGCCAACTAAAATATATGTTTTTAAGCTATTGTAGCGTCCCCGCTTCCACAGGACACGGAACTTCTTCGTGGTTTAGTAACTTTTATTATCCTCTACACGAACATGTGCACTTCTCGCTCTTATTCCGTCACTCGCAAACATCAACAACACTTCACTTCCTCATTGAGCCCCGATCCCAAAACAAGCCTAATCCTATTGGTCCAAACAGTCACATGTCCCACCCCGACCCCTTCACTGACCCTCAGACATCAGAACGCTCCTTCAACACAGTGTTTTACTGAACGTCAAAACCAAACATAAACATAAACCCAGTCCGTTACACTATTAGGTAGGGATGGGCATTCGATTAAATTGTCTTCATCGATCGTCGGGAGAGTTGATGACGAATTTTCGATTAATCATTAATATTTTTATATTAAAATTCACTATTTATGGGCTGTTAAAATGCAGTGAAAATAGAAAAAACACAGCGTGTTTCCTCATTGAGATCTTTATTACAAGATGAACAACTCTTGTGGCAGTTAAACGGGATCGTTCAATGGTTACACTTGAAAATATGCGCTGCTGTACTCTTCAGCCCCGCTGAGAGAGCAGCTAGCCGCTGAGAGCTAGCTCGATCTGACGGTTCTCGACCTCCTACTCCGGCCGTTGTCGCGTCCTCACTCCCGGAACCCCTCCACCAGACCCGGCCCTGTCCAGAACAGAACAGAACAGAATTTCGTCGAAGACAAAAAAATGTCCTCGATGAAATTCTTTATGATCAATTAATCGATCGTCGATTAATTATGCCCATCCCTACTATTAGGCTGCAGCTATATGGTTTTATTTATTTAAAAATAGGGTACTTCTTATTTTATACATTTTCCACAAATATGGGGAGGACTCAAATAGCCCTTCAAAGTTCTGTGTTTAATTTATTTCAAAGTAGGCCGACACTTGCCTGTGTATTTTGTTTGTTATCTTGTTGCTTGTCTGTTTGAGTAGCTGGCTGAAAGCAAAGAAGTAGTACGCTTACCTTTTATTGGTAACCTAACTGTTATGGTTCTTTGTTTTTGAAATAAGAGGCCTGACTGCTATGTTAACAGCAAACTTGAATTTTTTTTAATATTAAGCCATGGTTTAACTGCACTATAGGCTGAGTCCTTGTTCACCTGAAATGTGCACTTTATAATTTTATTTTGTACCGCCCTGTTTGGCAATGTTGTTTTTCAATAAAATAAAACATTTGCATAAAGCAAGCCAATCCACTTTTCCATGTTGATAAGAGCATTAAAACGGAAAAAAAAATGATGGAAAAAAAATAAATGAAGGGACAGTCAGAATAGATACACATTTGCGATTAATCGCGATTAAATATTTTAATCGTTTGACAGCACTAGTTAATAAGTATTGTTAATAAATGTCTTACAATAACACATAATTGTCATAATTTCAAATTTCTTTCATCTTTTAACATTTTTTTTTTTTACAAAAACACGGTCGGCCGTCGGTCGCCGTCGGTCGGCTTCTCTAGCGGCCCTACCACCAGGCTTAGCAAGTTTTCTGGGGGAAACCCTGTGTGTGTGCACTGTATGGGCGCGTGCAAACACACACACACGCCCGCGCCTGTTTTTTTCATGCTGGCATGATATGATACTGATTTGACAAATTAACGTGACGTTACCTCTAGGCCTGTCGCGATATGCAATAAATCAATTAATTGCGCGATAAATTAAAATGAGCGATAATTTTTTACCGGCTGCAATAAATTCAGGGATTAAAGTTTTCCGTCGCTATGACGGATGTCCGTCAACTCCGCTCGCATAAGGCTAAAAATGAGATCGATGCAGATCCCATCCGGCAGTCGGCCGCGGCTGCCGGTGGACAGACTCTTGTCTCCGCGCTGCCCACGCCCCGCGTGCGTCAGGGCTCCCGTGCAGGTGTGGGAGGATCTCCTCGCGAGCCCTCTCCCAAGCGCTGGTTGGCCCCGCCGGGCGCATTTCCTCCGTGGTGCGCCGCGACGGCTCCGGGGCGTTCGGGGGGACAAAGGCAGGCGGAAGCCTGCCTGCGACAGCCCCAGCCGCGGAGACACGGGGGTCTCCGAGCGGTCTGACACAGGGGTCTCCGCGGAGACACGGGGTCTCAATTGGCTCAGGCACCGGAGTCACGAGTCAGAGTGTGTCTGTTTTGTATTTATTTTTATTTATTTAAGTATAGTGTAAACTTTTGTTAACAGTTCATATATTATTCATAGTTTTAAGTTAAAAAGTTTTTGTATTTATTTATATTTATAATCTACTTTAAACAGTTCATATATTTGGCAATAAAAAAGTCTTTCTTAAATGTCTTCCAGATGTCCAGTTCCAGTGTTCTTTAAAAATAAAAGTTTATTGATCTTCGAAAGGGTGTACTTGCATTATTATGCCATTATCATTATATAAGTTGAAAATGGTGTCAAAACGGCAATATTATCGCTTATCGCAATAATTTCTGGGGCAATTAATCGCACAGAAAAATGTGTTATCGTGACAGGCCTAGTTACCTCACTTTACCGTTCAACATATGAACACTGTACAGGGAGCCACTGCAGAGGGGCTGAAGAGCCAGATGCGGCTTCACAACCGCGGGATGCCGACCCCTGGCTACGGGAAAGAACGATTGTTTTAGTGTTCTGCCGTTAAAGAGATGCGGACGTCAAAACATTAGTTCTGCTATAACATTAGTTTCGCCTCACATTTCCCCCTCCCGGTCGAGCGCCCCACCTGTTATGTCTCCGCGCCGGTGGCGCCACACAGTTTGAGAATCACTGCGTTAACAACACTGCATTATGATCATGTACTACTCATTGTCAAAATTCTGTGATGGGGAAAATCACTTGTGGCTAAACTAGGCTAAGGCTACTCGTGTTGGGCTGTATATGGGTGAGCTTGGGGGTGTTCATGTTTATTATCACATTTGCTAACCTGTCGTTCGTTGAACTCTCTGAAAAGTTCGGGGTTTCTGTCTGAGAGGTGCTTAGCCATATTTGACGTGTTGCCTCCCTTTGCCTGAGTGGATTTGAAGCATGTTTTACAGAGGGGTCTCTGTGTGTCGATGGGCTTTCCTTCACTGTCTGCTTCGTATCCGAAGTACTTCCAGATCTCACTTCTGGCATCTCTTTTTTCAACAAGCCGAGGATGGTCAGAAAGAGCTCCTGCACATGAGGCCATGTCTCCCCTGAGATCACTCGCTGTGAGTTAGGGCTGCCTGTTGCATGTGTGAGAGTTGGGCAGCCCCGCCCTTGCAGTCAATGCGTGCAGGCAGCCTGACAGGGAGCAGAACAGTGAGTGCGCTCTGATTGTATGCTATTTTAATGAAGAACCGATACAAAACGTATGCAAAATCGTATAGTTTTGAACGTAACGGTACTGGGAGTACCGTTACACCGTGCAACATTAGTCTGCAAGCATCAACTCTTCATTGCAAAATTACCGTTGATGTAGTGAATTGTCACGGACATGTACGGCTCCATTGTTCTGCTTGACCATTGTTCAGTTGTAGTTGCAAAATACTCAACAGATGTGACATCCCTTTGTATTTCCCCCTGACGTTTTTCATACAGTGCAGGTAATGGCTGTTTGGAGAAATAATCGCGCGAAGGGATCACGTATCTCTTGTCTAGTCCCGTGACAATTTTTTCTAAAGCCTTCATTGCTCACAGTATTTATTGGACACATGTCTTTGACCAGATGAAATGGGATTGCATCCTTTATGTCAGTGTGTCTTTGGGAGGTGGATGGTTAGGCTGTTGCGCTATGCAGGGTCACAGTTATGGTTTTCTGGGTTGACGTTGGACATGGACGAAGATTCAGTGAGGTAACGTTAGTTGGGTGGTTCAACAAGTTAGTTGTATTGCTGTGTGGCGCAGACACAACTCTAATGCACTCAGTGCAAATGATTTGTTCTGGGTTAACATCACTTGCCCTAAATCCCAAAAACTTCCAGACAACGGATGATGATCCTTTTTGAGGGAATAGCTCCTCGCCTTCTGCTCCTGACATTTGATTAACCCTAACCCTAACCCTAACCCTAACCTTTCACATGACACCTGTGACGGTCTACTCTCTGTTCTGTTGTCTGTCTCTCTACTAATATCGGAGTCGACTGCAGACAGAACTTTTTTTGAGGCAGCTGCTGCAGGGTGGGCGCATGACACCTCCCACCTCTCGTTCTCTCCCTGGTGGTTGGCTGTCTGTAAGTTAAGGAAAGGGTTTGATTTGATATTTAGCAGAGCACGCATTTTAAACGTCAATATCGCTGACGATCATGCTCATTTAATTGTGGCAGCCAAAATTGTGATCGCGATTAAAATTCGATTAATTGTGCAGCCCTATGATGAGGGTGGTCTCGTACACGAACTTCAGGAGTTTGACGGATTGGTGACCGGAGGTGCATCTCTTCGTGTACAGGATGAAGAGCAGGGAAAGAACGCAGCCTTTCTATATTATCTATGTTATACATTTAGACAATCTCAACAAATATTAACAACTAAACCGATTTAACACCTTTTCCCACTTTCTTTTGTTCAGTGAGAGAAATAAACTCTTGCGTGCTGCCAGAATTGACTACAATAAAGATTGAAAAAGCTGTGCAGGTTTAAATAACTCTACTGTTAATGCGAGAAATGTTGTGCAGGTTAAAATAGAAATGCTACGTCACAATTTCATTTCTTTCTTCATTTCTACAATTTCTTAACAGGTCTGGTTCCGTATAGAGCAGCGTCTGGGTCTGGTCCGCACTGCGGTCCAGCTATTGGTGACCTATGCTAGTGATGATCGTGGGCAATTTTTTTTCGTCTGCAGCCACCTTAATTACGAAATGTGGACGCACATTTCGCAAGACAACATATTTACGCAATATGACGTCGCTCAACTAATATGCAAGCCCAGGCTGTAAAACATTGCACAGTTAAAGCAGCTGTTTAAATCCCTTGAAGGTGAACTTTTTGACATAGTTGCATCGCAGACCGCTAAAGTAAATGTAGAGACCCAAGATGAGGCACAAGGATAACGGAAAAGTCAGAGAACCCAAACACTAAACAAAAAAGTAGAAGAACTCCATTATAATAAATGCAAAAGGCTTCAGCATCGCTTCATGAAATGTGATTGATTGAACATAATCAATCAATCACATTTTATTTTTATAGCCCATATTCACAAATCACAATTTGTCTCATAGGGCTTTAACAAGGTGTAACATCCTCTGCCCTAACCCTCAAGAAGAGTAAGGAAAAAAAGGACGGAGAGAAGTTCAATAGAGGTTTAAAGGAGAACATCATCAAGATAAAAGTAGTTGTGCAACATTGATTAGAATAAACACTTTATAGAATAATGGGAGGTCAATGATTTGATGGATTATTGTCAGTAATGGTTGAGTATCTGAGGAGAAATATTATATATCTACCAATCTTGTTGTAATCATAGTACATGTCCGTAGATAAGGTTTTGTCCTTATTTTCTATAAAATTTAAACTGTAATGCTATGGTAACTGTTAGACAAACAAAAGCATCCTTACTGACTAGAAGGCTCAGTTATTTCCAATTCTATTTGTTACTATTTTGGACCTGTTTGGACTTCCAACTGCTGTAAGTTCAGAGATACAATCTTTGCCTCATTGCAGGGCCAGCTAGCTGTCGCTTGTATTCCTTCTCAACCAGGTCTACAGACACACGCACACATACAGTGCTGTGTACTGTTATGTTGAGTCATTGTTATGTTGAACAGGAATACATTTACTTTGCAAGTAATTCTGGGACTTATTTCTTCTTTCATAGTAATTTTCCTTCATACTTTTTTGCCAGTATGGCCGTGAAATAGGTCTTAAATTCTATTCAAAGTGGTCTTAAAAAGGTCTTCTAACAAAGTGGTGTAAGACATGAACAGCCCTTACGCTTCCATAATTGTTCAAGTATCACCCAATGAATCACCCAGAGACTGAAATTCTTGTATATATATGCCATTTTGGACTGTCAAAGTGACACCACCTTCATTTTGCAAGAGAAGGCAATTGTACACTGAAAATTCCTGTAGAATTAAAGTTGTCCATGTTTTCCTCCAAAGGTACAGTCGTCCCAAGCCAGAAGCTAACTGGGCTAAAGATTAGAGGCTTTTATTCAGCAAAGGAAATCCCTCGCCCTGGTACCTATACAAGAGAGATCATTCCTGCAAATTTCATGCAAATTCAGACCCCCAAGACAGCAAGGGCATGGCCTCACCTGGAGCACCTTGCTCTTTTATAGATTGCTCTTTTAATCAAATTTGACGTTGCTCTGCTTATAGGCCACAACTGTTTTCCAGCCCTGTTACCAAGAGAAGTAGTGGCTGGCAAGGACCTTGAGCAATTTGTTCAAAGAACCGACCTTGGCTGGAGTATAGTCGGCTGTATCAATCCTTAATAAGCCAATTATCCAATACCATAAGGATTACATAGCTTTCTTGTTCAGCGAAGGCTGTAGGCGTGTTATTGAATGATCACTTGCTTACAGGACCAGAATTGACAAATACCCTACTAGGTTTCCTCTGTCGGTTTCGTAAAGGGCCAGAGGCAACCATGTGCGACATCGAACGCATGTTCCATACATTTCACGTAAGAGCAGAACACCAAGACTACTTGAGACTTCTCTGGTGGGACAATGGAGACAAGCCATCAGTCTACAGGATGAAAAGTGCACTTATTCGGAGCAGCCTCATCACCTGGCGGTGCAAGCTACAGCTTCAAGCACATTGCTGCCCAAGGCCAAGGTCGCTTTAGTGAAGCATCAATCTGTTTCAGCGAAATAAACTTTTACGTAGATGATGGGTTTGTTAAGTGTGTCGACAGAAGGAGCAAGCCTTCTAGTCAATGAAGCAAGGCAGCTTTGCAGCTCTGGCAAGCTACCAATTCACAAATTCATTTTTAACAGCCAGGGGTAATTGCATCAATCCCCAAGGAAGAGTGCACTGAATCCATAAGAAATTTGTGTCACTTCAGATCAGTTCCAAGTTAGAGTAGTTGTGCATGTACACCCACTCTCAAGAAGGAGAATCTTGTCGACCATGGCATCCATCTACAACCCACTTTGCTTTGCCGAGCTTTTCATTCTCGTCAAAAGAATGAAAAGTGGCGTATTGTTTTGTATCTTGGTATTTTAAAAATATTATAACATACTTTCTCTGAGACATGCATTTTCGTGGTGACGTCATAAAAGTTAATATCGCTTTATACAGCCTCTGATTGGTATCTACTTTGCTTGTTGCAATCTGAATATTGAGGTTCAGAAAATGTCTGAGCCATCGATCTTTAGCATAAATTGCTACAATTTCTTTTGGATCCCTTGGCTTGATCAAATTTACAGTGTTCAAGCTAACTATAATACCTGAGTAACGTGAGCAGCCATCACAGTTAATTTTAGCTTCTACAGCCGTGGTCAAAAGTTTTGAGAATATACAAATACACAAATATACATTTTCACAAAATCTGCTGCCTCAGTTTTTATATTGGCGATTTGCATATACTCAAGAATGTTATGAAGAGTGATCAGACGATTTACAATTTATTGCAATGTCCCTCTTTGCCATGAAAATGAACTTAATCCCCAAAAGACCCTTTCCACCCTTTCCATTTCAGCCCTGCCACAGAAGGATTAGCTGACATCATGTCAGTGATTCTCTTGTTAACACAGGGGAGAGTGTTGACGGGGACATGTCTGGAGATCACTCTGTCATGCTGATTGAGACAGATTAGCAGACTGGAAGCTTTAAAAGGAGGGTGGTGCTTGAAATCATCGTTCTTCCTCTGTTAACCATGGTTACCTGCAAGGAAACACGTGCAGTCATCATTGCTTTGCACAAAAAGGGCTTCAGAGTCCAGGATATTGCTGCTAGTAAGATTGCACCTAAAGCTACCATTTATCAGATCAGGAGAGAGGAGAGATTCAATTGTTGTGAAAAAGGCTTCAGGGCGCCCAAGAAAGTCTAGCAAGCGTCAGGACCGTCTGCTAAAGTTGATTCAGCTGCAGGATCGAGGCACCAGTTATGCAGAGGTTGCTCCGGAATGGCAGCAGGCAGGTATGAGTGCATCTGCACGCACAGTGAGGCAAAGACTTTTGGATGATGGCCTGGTGTCAAGAAGGGCACCAAAGAAGCCATTTCTCTCCAGGAAAAACATCAGGAACAGACTGATATTCTGTCAAAGGTACAGGGATTGGACTTCTCAGGACTGAGGTAGTAATTTTTTCTGATGAATCCCCTTACCGATTGTTTGGGGCATCTGGAAATAAGCTTGTCTGGAGAAGAAAAGGCGAGCGCTACCATCAGTCCTGTGTCATGCCAACAGTTAAGCATCCTGAGACTATTAATGTGTGGGGTTGCTTCTCAGCCAAGGGAGTGGGCTCCCAAACAATTTTGCCAAAGAACACATCCACGAATAAAGAATGGTACCAAAACATCCTTTGAGAGCAACTTCTACCAACCATCCAAGAACAGTTTGGTGACGAACAATGCCTTTTTCAGCATGATGGAGCACCTTGCCATAAGGCAAAAGTGATAACTAAGTGGCTCGGGGAACAAAACAACGAAATTTTCGGTCCATGGCCGGGAAAGTCCCCAGACCTTAATCCCATTGACAATTTGTGGTCAATCCTCAAGAGGCGGGTGGATAAACAAAAACGCACAAATTCTGACAAAGTCCAAGCATTGATTATGCAAGAATGGGCTGCCATGAGTCAGGATGTGGCCCAGAAGTTAATTGACAGCATGCCAGGGTGAATTGCAGAGGTCTTGAAAAAGAAGGATCATTACTGCAAATATTGACTCCACATAAACTTAATGTAATTGTCAATAAAATCCTTTCACACTTATGAAATGCTTGTAATTATACTTCAGAATAACATAGTAACATCTGATAAAAAAGATCTGAAAACACTGAAGCAACACACTTTGTGAACCAATATTTGTGTCATTCTCAAAACTTTTGGCCACGGCTGTACTTTCAGCCTATGCTAAGATTTTATCGGTTGTGCATGGGGGAAAAAAACTATAGTGTTTCAGAGTTGTTGCACCATTACTTTATATAGCAATGAGATAGTTTAACTAAATAAACCCACACGTGTTTGTTCCTTATTGCCTTATTAGTTGGCAATTAATTTAGCCATCGATAAGTCGGGTCTGTTATAATACACAATTGGTATATGTACCCTAACCCCCCAGATATCACAATTATCACTTAATTTATCTTTTATAATGTGCCAAATAATTGCTATACTGTTGTAATGGGCCTCTTTTCTACAAAATGTTGTTGTAATCCTGAGCATGGAAAGTCATCAAGGGTTTAGAGAAGCTGAGCCGCCACCTCCATCATCCTTGTGTTTTGCTATTCTATTATTGTAAGTTGTATGTTGCGATCATATATTTTAACCCCTCGTGTTGTTCTTGGGTCGGATTGACCCCAGGTGTGTGTGTGTGTATGGGTGTGATCATCCGCAAGCCCTGGCTGGTCAGGTAGAGGGTTAGGGTGACCCAAGGATTCTCCCTATCCAATTCTCCTTGATGTGGTTGACACCAATGGATTGTCATTCTCAATTCTTCTGGTGGGCCAGTTAGACAGACACACACACTGGGGGTCAATCCGACCCAAGAACAACACAAGGGTTTTAGATAGATAGATAGATAGATAGAGTACTTTATTCATCCCCGAAGGGAAAGTAAGTTGTCATAGCAGCCGGTATATTTGAATACAATAAAATACAATACAATAGAATAAAAATAAAAAATATTGAGTTAGAAAGAATAAAAAACAGAAGCACAAGATAAAGTAAAATAAAATAGGCAGATAAAGTGCAGTGGCAAGATGATGTTAATAGTACTGATGATATGATGGTAATGTTATTGTTAGACAGTATATAAGAATAGTACAGTATATATAGTATATAATATAACATAATATACATTTATATATGATAGTAATTATACCAATATAAAAGCAGTATATAGTAATAATGGCAGCAACAGTATATATAATAATAATAGTAATAGTGATATAATAATAGTAATTATAACATGTACACATGTATAAATATGTGTATATAGACTTATGTTTACAAAGAATATACAGAGAGTATGATATAATATATGATATATAGTAGAGGTATGAATATAAGTATTTGACTATACAATAGGTAATATAATATACTATAAGTGTAAGAATATGTAGACAGAGTGTGCAAAAGACAATATTATTGTATAAAATGATATATAATATCAATATGGTTTATATGAACACATATCACATATGATGTGAAGTAAGTGTATATGGAGCGGAGTGTTGTACAGGGTACACAGTGCAAGGAGACAGGTTTAGTGCAGTTCTGTGATGGTGGCTCTGACAGAGGTAGCGGAGTTGTACAGTCTTATTGTGGTTGGGAGGAACGATTTCCTGTATCGTTCCTTAGAGCAGCGGGGTTGAATGAGTCTGTGGCTGAAGCTGCTCCTTAGCTTGTCCAGTGTTTTGTGGAGGGGGTGAGAGGGATTGTCCATGATTGCCAGCAGTTTTGCCAGCATCCTGTCCTCCACCACCACCTCCAGGGTGACAAGCTTAGAGCCAACCACAGACTCTGCTTTCCTTATGAGTTTTCTCAGTCTGTTGGCGTCCTTTGCCTTGATGCCCGCACCCCAGGACACCACAGCAAAGAAGATGGTGCTCGCCACAACAGACTGGTAGAACATCTGCAGCATCTTGTTGCAGACATTGAAGGACCTGAGCCTCCTCAGGAAGTAAAGCCGGCTCAGGCCCTTCTTGTAGACGGCCTGTGTGTTGGTGGACCAGTCCAGTTTATTGTCCAGTGTGACACCCAGGTATTTGTATGCAGACACCACCTCCACATCCGTCCCACCGATGCAGACAGGAGAGGGCAGGGGCTTGTTCCTCCTGAAGTCCACCACCATCTCCCTCGTCTTCGCCACGGTGAGCTGCAGGCGGTTCTCCCCACACCACTTCACAAAGCGGTCAACCAGGTCCCTGTACTCAGCCTCCCTCCCGCCCTCAACACACCCCACAATGGCTGTGTCATCAGAGAACTTCTGCAGATGACACGACTCAGTGCAGTGCTTAAAGTCAGCAGTGTATGTGGTGAAGAGGAAGGGGGACAGTACAGTTCCCTGGGGGGCCCCGATGTTACTGATCAGACGATCAGACACACAGTTCTTTAATCTCACAAACTGTGGTCTGCCCGTCAGTCATCGAACCAAGTGATGAGGGGAGCACTCACCTGCATGCCCTCCAGTTTGGCCTTCAGCAGTCTGGGCTGGATGGTGTTGAAGGCGCTGGAGAAGTCGAAGAACATGATCCGGACTGAGGTGTTGGGTCTGTCCAGGGAGGAATAACCCTTCTGCAGCAGGTAGATGATTGCATCATCAACCCCAACATGGGGCTGATATGCAAACTGCAGGGGGTCTTGTGATGGGAACACCAGCGGCCTGAGGTGTGCCAGGACCAGTCTTTCCATGACCTTCATGATGTGAGAGGTCAGTGCCACCGGCCTGTAGTCCTCCAGTGCAGCAGGACGTCCTTTTTTTGGCACTGGGACCAGGCAGGATGTTTTCCAGAGCACTGGCACTCTCTGAAGGTGTAGGCTCAGGTTGAAGAGGTGCTGGAGAACTCCACAGAGCTGGCTGGAACATGCCTTCAGCACCCGAGGGCTGATGCGGTCCGGTCCTGCAGATTTCCTCTGTTTGAGCCTCTCCAGCTCTCTCCTCACCTGGCCGGCAGTGATGTGGAGTCCAGACTGGGGGGTGGGGGATGTCAGTGGTGGGTTTGAGGGTGGAGGAGATGAGGGTGGTGCAGAGAGGTGTGTGTTGCAGGAGGTGGTGGGGGGCTGTGGGTGATGTGAGGATGTCCTGGGGGTGGGAGGTGTGAGAAGGTCTATGGTGAAAGCCGGTGGGGGGAGGTGGTGACGGGGGTGGTGGGGGGCAGGGGGTGATGGGGGGAGGTGGGGGGTTGTTGCTCGTTGCTCGGAGAAGCAGAGGAGGCAGTTGAGGGTCCGCTGGGGGTGGGGGGGTTGGAGTTGAACCTATTGAAGAAAGTGTTCAGCTCGTTCGCATGTCCTTCATCCCCAGCTGCCCCCCCCCCCCCTCTCCTCTGGAAGCCGGTGATCTCCTTCATCCCACTCCAGACGTCCCTGGTGTTATTGTCTTCCAGTTTTCTTCTGAAGTTGTCCTTGCTCTCCCTGATGCTGTGCTTGAGCTCCCTTTGTACACGTTTGAGTTCTGCTCTGTCCCGTGATCTAAAGGCCCTCTTCTTCTCGTTCAGAAGGGCCTTCAGGTCGCTTGTTACCCACGACTTGTTATTTGGGTAACAGCGAACCTCTTTAGTGGGGATGGTGTTGTCAATGCAGAACCCAATGTACTCAGAGACACAGTCAGTCATGCCATGAATGTCCTCACCATGTGGCTCATACAGAGCATCCCAGTCTGTGGCCGGGATGTAAAAACTAAAAACTAAAGTAAAAACTAAACGACTAAGGTGGATTCAGGTAATCACAAGAAATGAATAGTTTGAAGGAATTATTTTACAGATTTTGTGGGTGACTTATAAGGCGTTTTCCAATGACAGCAGTTGAAAAAATAGTATTGTACTAGGGCTGAACGATTAATTGCATTTGCGATTTAATCGCGATATGATAAAACGCGATTTCCTAATCGCAACGTGCGCGATTATAACGTGCGAACGAGAGTAGCGCACTGGGCTGCCGTCCGCACCCGCAGCCAGAATGCCGCGGGACAACACAACTCCGCTGATCCAGAAGATAGCGAAGCAGGCCGGCATCACCTACGTGGCGCAAACACAGAGCGCGCTCATCTCGCTGGTGATCGCGTTGCAGGCGGCGGACCTGAAAATCCCTCCCCGAAAAAGCAAGCCGAGCTCCGGGGAGGCGGGGCTCCAGAGCCCCCCGGTCACCTACACGCACATCTGCGAGACAGAGGTGTTCAGCATGGGGGTGTTCCTGCTGAGGCCCGGCGCCTCCATACCGCTTCACGACCACCCGGACATGAACGGGATGCTCAAGGCTTTACAGCGCCTCATGTCTGCTGTGTTGTGGCTCCACACACACTCTGTCTGTTACATGACTTGTGTTCGAAAGGGTTAAAAATCACAGTCTGAGGAGTGGGACCATTTCATTAACTTCAGGAAACTGTTCATACATGCAGTTGTACTGTTTGACTTTGTGGCCTGTGCATTTCTCCATTTTTTATTTATAACTATTTTCTTTGATTTTACAAAATATTTTCAAAGTATAGTAGAGGCAAATTCTATGTTTCAGTTGTGTGAAATGTTTCTGACTTGGGAGCAGTAAGACACCTATAATTGTAAATATTATTTGACACTAAATGTATCTAATATTGTGTTATCTGTGTCATATTTAAATCATTCATTACGTTTTGTTGGGGAAAAAAATTTGGATCAAATTAAAAAATCGCATATTAAATCGCAATCGCAATATTGGTGAAAAAAATCGCAATTAGATTATTTCCCCAAATCATTCAGCCCTATATTGTTCACTGCTAAAAAAAGACTTAATCGTCACAGTTTAACAAGTCAACTAAACTTCATGAATATCAAGAGGACAGCACATCAATGTGATAAAGGACAAACATAGCAAGTAAATGTGGTAATTGGCTACTGAGTTTACCGAGAGTTTGCCTTTCACACATGCACAACATAGCTGTTTTGTTTTTTCTGCACAGACGTGTTCAAAACAGCAACAAACCCTCTGCATAATTCATGCCAGGGGCGAACCAGCCAGGACCCACCCCTAGGGCTGGGCGATTTTTCGATCCCGATTCGGGATCGCGATAACATTTTGATCGATTTCGATTATCTCCTCGTGACATGTATTCGATCTCACGTGGCAAAAGTAAGCGCAACAACAGTGTCGGAGTCTGCTGGCTGCAGGTAGGACACGACACGCCCCCTTCCCATCGTGAGAGCTGCTGCAGTTGCGAGAGAGAGAACAAGAGAGAACGAAGTTGGAAAAAGGAGAAAAAAAGAGTGAAACTGAAGTCGGGGACAGCGAAAATAATGCCGAATGTGAGAGCGACATCGCTACATCACCCGGAACCGAAGACATTGTCGAAAAAAAGCGTAACGCGACGTCAGTTGTGTGGACGTGGTTTGGATACGGCTAAAAGGACGAGGAGCAGACGAAGCCGGTCTGCAAAATATGCCGGCGGTCGGTACCAGCCAGGACGGGAAACACCACAAACCTTTTCAATCACCTGAGACGGCACCATCCCAGTGATTACACAGAGAGTTTGACTCTGCGGGCTCAAGTTTGCACGACACCAAACAAAGAGACAGGCAGGACCACTATGTCTCCCGTTAGCATCGCTAACGTTAGCGATGCTATGTTAGCAAAACAACAGTCCATCCAGTCGTGTTTTGCAGCCATTGCCCCATATGAAAACAATCGAAACGGGGAAAAAATATAACGAGCACTATTACTTATTGCTTAGCTACAGATATGATGCCCCTGAGCACAGTGGAGAGGGACGGCTTCAGGAAAGTGATCAAAAACCACATATCGTGATAAGAATTGAGATCGATCAATATGGATGATCGATAGAAGCCCGCAGAAACTGCAGAGGATCTCACTTTGACGTTTGCGTTCACAGATGCATCTGAAAGCAGCTCTAAAGAACAGTGGCTGTAGCTTAAAGGAAAATGACTGCCTCATCATCCTCTCTTGTATTTTCTTTCAGCTTCCCATTAAAGTTGGCCACCAGAATACTCACACCAAAGTCAGCACAGAGCACAACAAAGAATGTCTGATCAACATCTCCAAGTACAAGTTCTCCCTCGTCATCAGTGGCCTTACCACCATCCTTAAAAATGTCAACAATATGGTGAGTGGACTTCTTCTTCTTCTTCATCATCTCCTTCTCCTCCTCCTTTATCTCCTCCTTGAGTTTAGCCGAGGCATGTGGACAAATTCTGTAGCACAGTCATCAACTGTCATCACTGGTTTTTGAAATCGTTCAGACATATTAATGTTTGTAACACTTCAGAGCATAATGCTGTCAAATACATTATTAGCTCAATGTGAAATGTAGAACTGAATTAAAGAACACTGAGCATTATAAGATTCAGAAAACACACTAAGAGTATGAAGAGGAAGTGGGTAAAGAGATAAGGGTTGATGACAGAAGTGTGGGACATATCTTTTTTGGTATTAATTATTGGCAGAATTTGTTAAATACAACTTTCAAGATTAAAATAACTAGTATTGAAGTCTAGACTCGAGAGGTGTTACCTTTGTATCAAAATCTAAAACCTGATGAAGCTGATATAGGTCCTCAGCAAAAGAAATAAGTGGCAATTCTTAGAATAATACGGAAAACATTATTCTTAGATATAAGAATATAATTATATAATTGAGCTTTCCCATTGCTGTGTCCTGTCATTGATATCACAGCGGATATTTGGAGAAGCTTCTGAGAAGAACCTCTACCTCTCTCAGCTCATCATCCTGGACACACTGGAGAAGTGCCTGGCTGGGGTGAGTCCGATCTTGTCGTAAACAGATTTTGGAAATTGTGTGATCTCATCTCTTTGAAGAAGTTTTGAAGCAAGTTTTCACTCTTCTTGTGCTGCCAATGAAATCTAATGTTGAAATGATGAAAGATGTTATGCTGCTGGGTTCTGCTCACCCAGTTACAAACCTCTTGCAATGTATTCATGGTATCAATCAGGGTCTCCTCCACTCTGGGAGATTCCTTGGTTGTTTTTTTTTGTTGCAGTCATTTGGTGGTTGTCAAGTCCACATTTTCTAATGAAAGCCAGGTACCTTTTGGATAAAGGTCCAACTGTTAAGCTTTTATCATTAGTGTTAAATTATATTGTTAAAACCACTGTGACTATACTTCTAAGGATATTGTTTAATGTAAACATATATGGCAATTAAGGATGTAACGATTCATTGATCTGGATCTATATATTGATTTAATGAGCAGTGATATAATGTATGGATTCAAAAGTGAAAACATTGTTGAACATTGATTCATACTTCTGTATTGTCTGAAATGTCTGAGTTTCTGTGACCATTTCCTACTCCCTTGCGTTTGAGGCTGGAACACTTGTTTTAGTCTACGAAAAAGACAACACCACAGGAAAAAGGCAAAGGATAACAAAACCACAAGCACTGACTTATTTTCGCTATGGCCACCATTTCAGGCTGGTCTGCACTTGTTCTCCCTGACAAACTGGTTACTGAGTTTATCCATAGTTTCCTGCAGAATGTCTCACATTCAGACAGTCTCTGTAATCTTTCTCAATGAGACTATTGAGAATGCCTATGCTCCTCATCAATGGCATTATTGATGGATCATACTGATATTGTCAGATATGGACCTGTCCATTGTCTCTTTTCTCCATCCCTTAGAGCAGTGATTTTCAACCTTTATTGGGCCGCGGCAAATTTTTTAAATTTACAAAATCCTGGGGCACACAACCAAACAAAATGACACTCTATGGCCTAACACAGTACATATAATACATATAGTTAGTAATATAGCTTCTAAATGTATAAAAAAGTACTTTTTGATTTGAAACAGATTTATGAAACAATCTTTGATTTAACTAAACTTTATTTAACGTAGACATATTATGCCCATTTTACCACAAGTTGAAATGGTTCCTTGGGGTCTTAATGAAATGTCTGTAACATATTTTGGTCAAAATACCACAAGGATCATTAAAAACAGCACCTTTTTACTCTGTCTAAAACAGCCCTCCTCAGATTGAACTGTTTTGAGTGCCAATAGTTACTCCCGCCGTTTACGTTTATTTCTTCACTTTGACATTCAGAGCACTGGGCAGAAATCACATTGCGTCAACACCCACCGTGGGCCTTCGCGATTCTTTGTTTTAATTAAACAGTCGGATTCCCTGGTCCGCCGGAGGGGGCCCCCCGCGCGAACGGAGGTTTCCCCCAGCGGGGGCCGTAGCTGAGGTGATCCGCAAGAAGGGCCCTACACGCGTCCAGAGTCGCCAGCGCCCACCGCCGCGGACGAGGAGCGACCCCCTAAAAAAAAGTCGAGGCGGGCCGCACACCGAGCCTCCGGCAACGTGGAGAGGAGGGCGACGGGGCGACTGCTCCCCCAGCCGCGGCACGTGCCCAGCGGTTTAACCACAAATACCAATGAACATCGGCCAATGATATTGGTGAAAGTCAAGATTATAACCGATGTGTGGATGTCAGTAAACGAGGCGAATATCGGCCGCTACCAATGTTCGGTGGTTACATCGGTGCAACACTAGATATTAGATAATTTCCCACGGCACACCTGGCGATCTCTCACGGCACACTGGTTGAAAACCACTGCCTTAGAGAGCCACAAAGAAACTGTACCTGCTTCTCTGTGCTAATCATTTTAGGTGAAACCCTGCAAAATGGACAAAAGAAAAGGAAAGTTGAGGCCAAGAGATTGAGATGTAACTCATTGTGTAAAATGGCCATTTAATATTGAAAATTAAATGGAGTAGTTTCGTAGCAGATTTTATAATACGGGCATATTTTGGTCCAAAGAATTTAAATGGTTCATTGTTGATTTACACCCTTAATCAGAATATGTTGCAGTGTATATACTCCTTTTAGAGTGGAGCTCATGTTTAAGCAATTAACTGTATTGTACTTTTGAAGTTCTGCCTAATCTGAATCTGACTTGTTTCAAAAACTATATACAGTTGCAAGCAAAATCATTCAACCCCCATCGGGTATTAGGTTTATTGGCAGATTGTACAATTTTGCTGTTTGCAATAAACAAAATAGACAAGAACAGTTGAAATACTTCAATGAAACTAATATTACCATGGTTTCATCAAAATTCAAGTTTGACTAAGTCAAAAGAATTGTCGAAAAAGTTCAGAGAAGAAATCATTGCCTTGCACAAACAAGGAAAAGGATACAAAAAGATAGCCAAAGCACTGAATGTCTCTAGAGATACAGTTGGAAGCATAGTTCGCAAGCTCAAAGTTGATGGAACAGTGGCTACACTACCTGGATGTGGCAGAAAGAGGAAGCTATCAGAGGCTGCCATCTGATTCCTGAGGAGTATCAGAATATATTAGGAAAAAACCTCATGATGAAGCTGAAGCTTGGGCGTCAGCCTCATGTCCTGTTGGACCTTCCAACAGGACAATGATCCAAAGGGGGGGTCTTCAACGTTTTTCAGGCCAAGGACCCCCAAACAGGTGGAGAGATGGAGCAGGGACCCCCTACTATATATTTTGTATAAAATTGTGTTTTATATTAAACTGGGCCAAGTGCCATGTATAAACATAACTACCCTGATATTGTGCATTCAATACTAAGCTATTCAAATATTACACAGGTTCATATATTCATGTTTTTAATTTAAACATGTGCAAGGTACAGGGTGGCCATGCCACTGCCATTTATACACATACAGTGGGTACGGAAAGTATTCAGACCCCTTTACATTTTTCACTCTGTTTCATTGCAGCCATTTGCTAAAATCAAAAAAGTTAATTTTATTTCTCATCAATGTACACTCAGCACCCCATCTTGACAGAAAAAAACAGAATTGTAGAAATAAATTTTTTCAAATTTATTAAAAAAGACTGAAATATCACATGGTCATAAGTAGTCAGACCCTTTGCTCAGTATTGAGTAGAAGCACCCGTTTGAGCTAGTACAGCCATGAGTCTTTTTGGGAATGATGCAACAAGTTTTTCACACCTGGATTTGGGGATCCTCTGCCATTCTTCCTTGCAGATCCTCTCCAGTTCTGTCAGGTTGGATGGTGAACGTTGGTGGACAGCCATTTTCAGGTCTCTCCAGAGATGCTCATTTGGGTTTAGGTCAGGGCTCTGGCTGGGCCAGTCAAGAATGGTCACAGAGTTGTAGCTGTCTGCTTAGGGTCATTGCCTTGTTGGAAGGTGAACCGTCGGCCCAGTCTGAGGTCCAGAGCACTCTGGAAGAGGTTTTCTTCCAGGATATCTCTGTACTTGGCCACATTCATCTTTCCTTCAATTGCAACCAGTCGTCCTGTCCCTGCTGCTGAAAAACACCCCCATAGCATGATGCTGCCACCACTAGGGCTGCAACTAACGACTATTCTGATAGTCGATTAGTCACCGATTATTGAAACGATTAATCGACTAATCGGATTATGAATGACACAAATTCTCAATTGCTCTTATTTAGCAAACAGCTTTTAAATTTAGCTTGAGGTTGTTCGAGGCATGTGATGACTGAAAATAAAGGCAATAAATATTGATACTTCATTAAAAAAAAAGGTATTTTAATAAACTTTGTTTCATATAAGGGTACTGTTGACACAACAGCAAAGACAAATCAAGTTTTTGTCCATTTAAAAGCAAGGACAGGCAAAGTGCTAATAAAACAAATAAATTAAAAATCAAGTATTCATTTTTCCTGTTAACAAAAATGACAGGGAAAGTAACAGCAATAAAAACATCAACAAACGAAACTACAGTCTTCTTCTGACTAAATAATTGTGATTTAAAAAAAGACGTTTGTCAGGCAATAGGATAACATAACGCTTTTAAACTCGTTAATAAAAAGTTTAAACCATATTTTTGTAATGGATGCTAGAGTCCTGCGCGCAGGTATATACGTGTATATATATACATCTGACAGAGGCGAGTCCGCATCGTCTCCGTTACGATGTCACACGTGCCTCCTCCTCACACGCGTGTGTCCTGCTTCCATGGAGAGCAGGTCCTCTGTACAGATACTGCAGGTAGTTTTTTTCGGGCTGTTACGGGTGAAGTTCTCCGGAACTTTTTACTTTCTGGTGCGCGATGCTGCTGCAGCGGAGGACGCCATCGGACCGTGTTTTGACGCTATTGCACATGCGCGACTTTCAGAGATAGGAAGGAAGCGAGATGGCTCACTCCTCAGCTGCTTTCATCAGCACCTCCGGTAAAATGACGTTTAGTTCAACTGCACGGCACGAAAAACACGTGTTATGACGTAACCAACGAATCATCGACGAGTAAATTCGTCGGCGACTATTCCTGTCATCGATTTTTGCCGACGACGTCGACTAATCGTTGCACCCCTAGCCACCACCATGTTTCACTGTTGGGATTGTATTGGGCAGGTGATGAGCAGTGCCTGGTTTTCGCCACACATACCGCTTAGAATTAACGCCAACAAGTTCAATCTTGGTCTCATCAGACCAGAGAATCTTATTTCTCATGGTCCGGGAGTCCTTCATGGGTTTTTTGGCAAACTCTATGCTGGCTTTCATATATGTCTTGCACTGAGGAGAGGCTTCCGTCGGGCCACTCTGCCATAAAGCCCCGACTGGTGGAGGGCAGCAGTGATAGTTGACTTTGTGGAACTTTCTCCCATCTCCCTACTGCATCTCTGGAGCTCAGCCACAGTGATCTTTGGGTTTTCTTTACCTCTCTCACCAAGGCTCTTCTCCCACGATTGCTCAGTTTGGCTGGACAGCCAGGTCTAGGAAGAGTTCTGGTCGTCCCAAACTTCTTGCATTTAAGGATTATGGAGGCCACTTTGCTCTTAGGAACCTTGAGTGCTGCAGAAATTATTTTGTAACCTTGGCCAGATCTGTGCCTTGCCACAATTCTGTCTCTGAGCTCCTTGGGCAGTTCCTTCAACCTCATGATTCTCATTTGCTCTGACATGCACTGTGAGCTGTAAGGTCTTGTATAGACAGGTGTGTGCCTTTCATAATCAAGTCCAATCAGTTTAATTAAACACAGCTGGACTCCAATATTAGTACAACCATCTCAAGGAGGATCAGAAGAAATGGACAGCATGTGAGTTAAATATGAGTGTCACAGCAAAGGGTCTGAAAACTTATGACCATGTGATATTTCAGTTTTTCTTTTTTAATACATTTGCAAAAATTTCTACTTTTCTGTTCTTTTTCTGTTAAGATGAGGTGCTGAGTGAACATTAATGAGAAATAAAATGAAGTTTTTTGATTTTTGCAAATTGCTACAATGAAACAAAGAGTGAAATATTTAAAGGGGTCTGAATACTTTCCATACCCACTGTACATCTTGCATACAACACTGAGCTATTAAAGTAATTCACAGATTCGTGTTTTTATTTTTAACATACATGTAGAAGAGACAGTGAATCCTCAAGCTATCTGTGGATTGCACACATCCACATTAGTGAGATGTCGGACCCTGATGGGTAGCACACAACTTATCTAATCTTGGATGGATGGAGGTTGTCAGGCAGAGGGTCAAAACAGCCTCACAATATGTTGGATGCATGTTAATGTGTATTGAAAGACATTTAAACTCGGAAAAAAAAAAAAAATTATAAAAATTTAAAAAAATTGTCTAATCAACCAAAGATTTCGCGACCCCCCTGCAGTACCTCCGCGGACCCCCTAGGGGTTGCGGACCCCCTGTTGAAGACCTCTGATCCGAAGCATACCTCAAATTCCACCAAGGCTTGGTTTCAGAAGAAGAAATGGAAGATTCTAGAATGGCCGTCACAGTCGCCTGACTTGAACCCCATCGAAAATCTCTGGTGGGATTTGAAGAAGGCGGTTGCAAAACGCACACCCAAGAATATTACTGAACTGGAGGCCATTGCCCTTGAGGAATGGGCTAAGATTCCTCAGGAATGCTGTCAGTAGCTGGTGTCTGGCTATGCATCACGTTTGCAGCAGGTCATAACAGCAAAGGGGTTGAATAATTTTGAAAACTGCAGTAGTCATTAAAAGTAGCATTTTGTGTTGAATTTGGATAAAAACCGTTGTAATATTAGTTTCATTGAACTACTTAAACAGTTCTTGTGTAATTTGTTTATTGCAAACAGCTGAGAAATTTTATATTTTGCCAATAAACCTAATGTGCAATGGGGGTTGAATAATTTTGCTTGCAACTGTAGAACATTGCAAGTTTGCAGGTAATCAATCAATCAAATTTTATTTGTATAGCCAATATTCACAAATCACAATTTGTCTCAGGGCTTCAACATGCTGTGACATCCTCTGTCCTTAACCCTCAACAAGAGTAAGGACAAACTACTAAAAACCCTTTTAACAGGGTAAAGATACGTAGAAACCTCAGAGAGAGCCACATGTGAGGGATCCCTCTCCCAGGACGGACAGAAGTTCAATAGATGTCAAGTGTAGAGGAAAACATCATCAGGATAAAGGTTTTAGCAGCATTGATTAGGTTAAACATTTTGAAAGATAGCTGGATGTCAGATACTTGAAGGTCAAGTATCTAAGGAGAAATACTATATGTCAAGCAGTCCTGCTGCAATCATAGTCTATGGTCAGCAGCCACCACGATCATGATCCATCAAGATCGGATGCCACCATAGTCCACAGTCATTGTCCACTGCCACCAATTACGATCCATAATCAGCTGCCACCTCGGTCGTGGTCCCCCACCATTATCTGATGCCAACGCGATAAAGGATCTGCCATTATTATAACGATCAGCCTGCACGATATAGAATCCACAATACTGGATCCACCATTGCGACCTCGGATACGCGATCCACAAATCGTAATCCATGATGTGGCCATAGCTGCGGCCCTGGATCTGCGGGCGATAAGGCAACGGGACTCCGGGGACGAGGTCAAGTCAGGAACATGTATTGATGAGATATGAATTACTTTGATTTGATAAGAATGGAGAAGCTGGAAAGAGAAGCTCTGTGTGTCGTGTGTCATAAATTCCCATTGCACCTTAGCGTCATCAGGTGTTTTTGCCTTGATACAGGCTGAACTTGAGGGTACACTGAGGCTCAAGGTAAATCTGACTGGCTACTGGTTTGTATGGCAGTACTATGAAAGCCATGTGGCCCACTCAGTAGATCAGACATCATAACTCTATGTCTTTTTAAACTAAACGCTTCCCATTTTAGAACAAAGGACAAGTTACGTTTCGCCGCACTAATTAATGCATACCAGTTGATGTTATTCGACGGTGTCAAACTCAAATACACAGTGGGCCGAAATTAAAAAATTGCTACAAGGCAAGGGCCAGAAGGGTTCAACGTTTATGGAAAACTTTTCTGAAAGTACCATGGTGCACATTTTGAACCTGGAACTAACAAGGCCCAAAGAGTATTGCCGATAAAACAACATTAAAGATCAAATAAATGAAATAAAAATAATAAATAATACATAAATAAATATACAAGTAATAAAATCAGTTTCATTAATTTCTTATGGCTCTATCTGCAGTATTTCCAGAGTAATTTCAAGTGAAAACATTTTCTACAGGCAAACAGCCAAAAATAATTTACTTCAAAGAAAAATCAAATGTCCTGTAGTAGCAGTAGAAAAAATATGCAAAAATGCAAAAATTAAACTGCATTCAAAACTGAAAATGCGTCAAAGCATTGTTCGCTGCTCTGTGATGCTCACTGCTCTGAGCCAGACACTTGGTGTCTCATCTTGGATACAAGTTCATCAATTCCTGGGGTCAGGCTCTGAGCTGAGGAAATCCTCAGGATTGAGCGAAGGTGCTCATCAATAAGACGAGTCCTGTGTGAAGTTTTGTTTATCTTCATCAAAGAGAACAGTTGTTCACACAAATATGTGCTGCCAAACATAGAGAGCGTTTGAGCAGCCTGGGAGCGCAGCTGGAGCATTGTGTCATTGGGATGAAATGTGGAAACTGCAGTGCCCACAGACTCATATTTTGCATTCAGTGTTTCACTACATCGGAGCTCAATCAGCTCCATTTTGAGGTTTGATGGTGCGTTTTCCACGTCAGCTGCAAATGGACTACTGAGCAGTTCAAACCTGCTTTTTTGGGCTTCAAAAACTGCAAAGGGCCGTGTTAAGTCAGCACCAAGTATGCCGAGTTTTTCAGCAAACTGTAGTTGGGAAGGCAGCGACCTGCTCTTTCATTGTTTGGAAGTGCGGAAAATGGCTCAAGTTTTCCTGCAGGATCTGCGTCTCCCAAGGGGGCAGCTTGATTTTAAAAGCCCTTACTGTAGCGTACATGTCAGTGATGACACGGCCCCGCCCCTGAAGCTGCAGGTTGAGCGCATTCAGGTGGCTCGTGATGTCACACAGAAACGCCACTTCACACAGGAACGTTTTATTTCGGAGCCCTGTTGGGCCTTTCCCTTTGCTTTCCATAAAGTCACAGATCTCCTCACGCAACTGGAAAAATCTTTCCAGCACCTTTCCCTGGCTTAGCCATCGCACCTCTGTGTGATAGGGCAAGTTAACCTATTCTGCACTAAACTACTCCAGAAAAGACTAACTGGCGGTGATTTAAACCTTTGGCTCTGATAAAGTAAACTGCTAATGTTATGATGATCATCACATATTTCATTTTCAAGGCTTTGCCACACAACGACTCCTGGTGTATGATGCAGTGATAAGCTGTCAACTCACTTGTTACGTTTTCGTCCTTCATCTTTTCTCGGATCCTCCCCACCAATCCACTCTTTTGACCACACATCGCAGGCGCTCCATCTGTTGTCAGTCCCACAAGTTTATCCCAGGGCAGCCCCATTTTATTTACACATCTGGACACCTCTTCAAAGAGATCTTTCCCCGTAGTTTTGCCATGCATTGGGTGTAATCCCAAAAACTCTTCTGTTATGCACAGGCTTGAGTCCACTCCACGGATTAAAATTGACAGCTGGGCAGTATTAGAAGTGTCGGTGCTCTCATCCGCAGCTAGGGAGTATGCAATGAAATCTTTTCCCTTTCCCACAAGTTGTTGTTGGAGATTGGCAGCAAGGTGACGCACACAGTCAGCAACGGTGTTTCGGCTTAGGCTCACATTAAAAAATGCTTGCCTTTTTTCTGGGCACACGGCGTCGCAAACTTTCATCATGCAGTTTTTGACAAATTCCCCCTCGGTAAAGGGCTGGGCTGATTTTGCAACCTCTGCTGCCACAATAAAACTGGCCTTAACAGCAGCCTCGCTTTGTGATTTGACTTTAGTGAACATAGCCTGCTGTGGCACCAGACTTCTTTTTAACTCCTCTACCTTCTGTAGCCTCTGTGTCGTGTCCAGATGCTTGTATCGGTCTTGGTCGTTTCATGGTGTCTCCTCAGGTTGTATTCTTTCATTACAGCCACACCGTCGCCGCACAGAAGACACACAACTTTGCCCTTTGCATCCGCGAACATATATACTGTGCCTCCCACCTGTCTTGAAAACTCCTGTTTTCAAGACAGTTCCAATTCCACCTTTCGTTTAGCAATTTTTTGGCGATTGACGTGCCGACACACGTGCAGTGCATTGTGGGTTTTGTCATTCACCCTTGACCCGCCAACTCATCAGCCAATGAGAGCCTGCCATCCCACACAACCCCCCAGCCATTGGTCTTGAACTGTCACCTGCCCCATCCCGACGTGTTCACTGACCTTCAGGAATTCTCAATACTTATTTTGTATTGAGAACTTGCAAAACACTGCCAGCGGGCCACCTCTAATAGTGAATAGATTTGATCATGCGGGCCAAAGATAATTAATTTGTGGGCCGCATGTGGCCCGTAGGGCTTGAGTTTGACACATGTGTTTTAGACCTATAGCAGCATAACTAAGAGCAGGTCTAAGACAAGCCTGGACCAGCTCTAACTTTAAGCTTTATCAAAAAGGAAGGTTTTAAGCCTTCTCTTAACAAACAGATGGTGTCTGCTTCCTGAACTGAAAGAGAGATTATTCAACAGGAGAGGGGCTTGATGGCTGGAAGCTCTTGCTCCTATTCTACTTTTAGAGACTTTAGGGACGACAAGTAAGCCTGAATTCTGGGAGCGGAGTGCTCTACAGTAGTGGGTTGATAAGGTACTACAGCTCTTTAAGGTAAAATGGCGCCATATTATTAAGGGCCTTGAAGGTGAGGAGGAGAATTTTAAATTCTATTCTAGATTTAACCGGAAGCCAGAGTAGAGATGCTAATGCTGGAGAAATGTGGTCTCTTTTCTTGGTTCTTGTCAGGACACATGCTGCGGCATTTTTGACAAGCTGCAGAGTCTTTAACTGCTTACTGCTGGAGCCTGATAATATGAAATGTCTGATTTTTGAGATATTACGCAAGTGGAAAAAGGTGGTCCTAGAAGTTTGTTTTAAGTGAGAATTAAAGGACAAATCAGGATCGAAGATCACTCCCAAGTTCCCCCCTGTTTCATTGGAAGCAAGGGCAATGTCGTATAGCGCAGCTACAGTGACTATAAAAAGTCTACACACCCCTGTTAAAATGCAAGGTTTTTGTGATGTAAACAAATGAGACAAAGATAAATCCTGTCTGATTTTTTTTCATCTTTAAAATGACCTATAACGTGAACAATTCAATTGAAAAACAAACTGAAATCTTTAAGGCGGAAAATTTTAAATTAAAAAACTTACAATAACCTGGTTGCATAAGTGTGCACCCCCTTAAACTAATAATTTGTTGAGGCACCTTTTGATTTTATTACAGCACTCAGTCTTTTGGGGTTTGTCTATTAGCATGGCACATCTTGACGTGGCAATATTTGCCCACACTTCTTTGCAAAAAGGCTCCAAATCTGTAAGATTGCGAGGGCATCTCCTGTGCACAGCCCTCTTCAGATCACCCCACAGATGTTCAATTGGATTCAGGTCTGGGGCTTGGCTGGGCCATTCCAAAACATTAATCTTCTTCTGGTGAAGCCATGCTTTTGTTGATTTGGATGTATGCTTTGGGTGGTTGTCCTGCTGATAGGTGAAATTCCTCTTCATCTTTCTAACGAAAGCCTGAAGGTTTTGTGCCCCAACTGACATGTATTTTTTTTACTGCTCATAATTCCCTGCACCTTGACTCTGACCCTGTTCCGGCTGAAGTAAAACAGCCCCAAAGCATGATGCTGCCACCACCATGCTTCACTGTGGGTATGGGGTTGTTTGAGTGATGTGCAGTGTATTTGCGCCAAATATACCTTTTGGAATTATGGCCAAAAAGTTCAACCTTGGTTTCATCACACCATTACACTTTTTCCCAGATGCATTTTGGAGACAGCATTTATGCTTTTGCAAAAAATAGCCAGGTTTGGATGTTTTTCTTGGTAAGAAAAGGCTTCTGTTTTGCTACCCTACCCCATAGCCCAAACATACGAAGAACACGGAAGATTATTGTCACATTTAGTACACAGCCAGTCCTTGCCAGAAATTCTTGCAGCTCCTTTAATTTGGCTGTAGGCCTCTTAGAAGCCTCCCTGACCAGTTTTCTTCTCGTCTTTTCATCAATTTTGGAGGGACGTCTAGTTTTTGGTAATGTCACTGTTGTGCCATATTTTCTCCACTTGATGATGGCTGTCTTTACTGTGTTCCGTGGTATATCTAATGCCTTGGAAATTCTTTTTTACCCTTCTCCTGACTTACACCTTTCAAAAATGAGATCCCGCTGATGCTTAGGAAGCTCTCTGCGGACCATGGCTCTTGCTTTAAGTTTCAATTAAAAGAATGTCAGGAAAATCCTACTAGAACATCTGAACGTTATTTTGGATTAATCAGAGTCACTGTACTTGATGGCAGGTGTGTACTGACTACTATTTTACATGAGTTTGAATGTGATTTGTTAATTTTTAATACAGCCACATCCCCAGGTATAAGAGGTTGTGCACACTTATGCAACTAAATTATTTTAGTTTTTATTTTTCCACCTAAAATATTTCAGTTTGTTTTTTCAATAGCATTGTTCATGTTAAAGGTCAAATTAAAGGTGGAAAAAGTTCTGACTAGATTTAACTTGGTCCCATTTTTTTACATCACAAAAGCCTGGCATTTGAACAGGGATGTGTAGACTTTTTATATCCACTGTATGTCATTAGATAATGAATCTCTAAGGTGTTTAGGGCCAAGTATTGAAGTCTCTTTAAGATCAGCTTGTGGAATTGTTTTCAAATTCTGTACAGCTTTCAGCTCCTGTACCTCTCTCCATGATTGTTAGTTTTTAGTTCAGCCATGAGTGTCCCTCAATTTTAGGAGGATCATATCAGCAGACCAAGGCGTTTTTTCTGACTGGCCTCTTCCCTCCTCTTTATTCTCTTCCCCCTCAGCAATCCAAGGACTCGTTGCGTCTGGATGAGACCATGCTGGTCAAACAACTTCTGCCAGAGATCTGCCATTTCATCTATACATACCGTGAGGGCCACCAGCATGCCGCTGAGCTCCGCGCCTCGGCCTCAGCTGTCCTCTTCTCCCTGAGCTGCAACAACTTCAATGCCGTCTTCAGCCGTATCTCCACCAGGTAGCTGTGATAGTGTAACCCAGTCTTTCAGAACAGCTCACCGTCCTTTCAATGAGAACTGCAAAAATATTTTCTTTCAGATCTTTGCCATCAAATTAATGTTATATCAACAGAATACTTATTTTCTTGTCTCACAAAAAAATGTTTTATCAGATAAATGCTGCATTCTTTAGCACTTTTTTCAAGCCCCTACATTTAGGTTTGTGTAAACTTAAATGTGTAGGGAGAGGCGGTGGACTAGTGGCAGAAACTTGGACTATGGGCAGAAAAGGTCTCTGGTTCGTCTGTGGTTCAACTCCACGGAGAAACAACAAAAAGACGAACCTGGATTAATCTGTCCAAAAATCCAAGAGGATTCTCCCTACCCTGTCTAGTGCCCCTGAGCAAGGCACCTTACTTCCCCAACATCTGCTCCCCGGGCACCGTACATGGCTGCCCACTGCTCTGTGTGTCCTGCACCAGATGGGTTAAAAGCAGAGGTTAAATTTCCCTCCTTGCACGAGTGTGCTTGTGCATGTCTGTGCATGTCTGTGCATGTGTTTGGGACAAATAAAATAAAATAAATGTATGTATGATAGAGATGTCTGCACACGAAGCACCAAAATAAGAACCCACTGTGCTATTTTCTGGGAGATTGCATAATCATAAATGATTTCTTTACACATTGGGAAATATCTACAACATATGAATATTGGCCTTATATCACTCATACTGAGTGTCATTATGTAGTTGATCTTAGTTCTTCCGGAAGTTCCCCATCTGTTTCTGTAGAGCTGTCTTAGTGATCAACAGTAGCACAATTTACCAGGGTAGTGTCCAGAAAGTGGAAATTATCAATGAATTCTTAAGCTGATCATTATAATAGACTGTATTTACAGTAGATTTTGAAACCCAACCAGAAGTTAAGCATGAATTTTGCAACATCAACCATACAAAAATTAAAATGAAACTTTCATTGATTTCCCTGAGATTGTTTTCTGAATACTCCATACCTATTAATGTACACTTCCAAATGAGGGCTAAAAAATATTTTTTTTTCATTTCTTGATCTGGTTGACTAAATCAAGTGAGGCAGAATTCATGTGTCCTTGTGTGTTTTTGGTAGACTCCAGGAGCTGACAGTGTGCTCCGAGGACAATGTGGATGTTCATGATATAGAGCTGATGCAGTACATCAATGTTGACTGCTCCAAGCTGAAGAGGCTGCTACAAGGTTTGCTTATGACGTTCTTAAAGGTTTCGGTTATTGAGCTAAGACTTATTTTCTAAAAACTCATTTTCTGAGAGCTGATCTTGGGGGTTCACCACTGGAAATTCTACTAGACTGTAACAATGCTGTCCATGGTTAGGGCCGGGTAGAGTATTGGGTTAGTTCTTTGCTGAGTTGTTGCTGCAAGGGGGCCTGACCTTTTTAGATTCGTAGAAACGAAAAAAGACACTAAGATTGAGGTTTGTGATGTGTATTTTGCGTTTGTTTCTGTTTGTTCTAACTTTTATTATCTTTCAGAAACTGTACTAAAGTTTAGAGCTCTCAAGAAGCCTGCCCAGCTAGCAGTCATCAACAGTTTAGAGAAGGTAATTGTTCTACCATCTTGTAATCATTTTGAATCCGGACAAGATTTTGAAATATACAGTGGATATAAAAAGTCTACACACCCCTGTTAAAATGCAAGTTTTTTGTGATTTCGCCTAAAAGATTTCAGTTCGTTTTTCAACTGAATTGTTCACGTTATAGGTCACATTAAAGGTGGAAAAAGTTCTGAGAGGATTTATCTTTGTCTCATTTGTTTACATCACAAAAACCTTGCATTTTAACAGGGGTGTGTATACTTTTTATATCCACTATATATATGTATGCTCTACCCCCTGGCACCTTGAGCCCAGGGTCACATTACCCAGGTTATTGGTCATTGTATGTCATGAAAAGTTTAGAAGACATTACTATTCTCCCTATAGGTTCAAAAAATGCTGAAAAGGTTGTCAATGACCAGCTAGTCTGCTGTAAGTGAAGGTTACTCTGCCCCATCTGTATTTTGTTGAGCAAATCAAAGGCTATCTTGACAGAATTAAGA
This sequence comes from Limanda limanda, assembly GCF_963576545.1. NCBI lineage: Eukaryota > Metazoa > Chordata > Actinopteri > Pleuronectiformes > Pleuronectidae > Limanda > Limanda limanda. Next base: position 203,853 of record NC_083641.1, on the reverse strand, counting down.
AAAAACAAGGTGCTCAGAAACCCAGAACCAAAAAAAACTTGATTCATTAAACACAATTAGAGAAATATTTTACTGCATAAAAACAAGTTGTGTACACTATGAGCTTCGCAATAATGGCTAGTTTATTCCTTGCCTTGAAAAGAAACAACCTTGGCTCCATTATTTGAAAACTTCTCTTGTTTTTTAGTTGCTTTTATTCTCAAGGATCACGAGTAACAAGCCAGTAGGAAAAATAGGAAGCTAGGGGGGTCCTAGCCTGAATTTGGTGCCGTAGATACCTTCTAATGGTGCTGTGCATTCACAGACACTGATGTCGCCTGCAGACTGTGGATATAACTAATGGCTCTCATTCACCAGCAGTTTTTAAGAAGAAATGTATTCTTAAAACCCACTTAAGCAGTTTTTACGAAGATTCTAATACTCACCAATGTTTTTTTTATCTGTGACTTGTTCTTAGGTAAGAACAGAATGTACGCACACTGAAGAGCACTCTTACCCACAGATGCTTAGCTGAAGTTTCACCCGTAGTGCTGTGTTTCCAATGATTCAAGCTCCAGCTAAGATAATATTCAGAAAATTCTTGAGAAGATATTGGTCAGTGAGGCCCAATGAAACTATCCCTGTTCTGTTCGCTTTATATATGCTTTTGTTTGTTGAACAAGTGGTTTGATAAAGAAAGAAGATTGGCCTCTAACTTTTTTCTGCACAAAAACAAACACGCTCTCATGTTGAGATGACGTCACCTAAACTAGTTCACTTTGTCCACTGAGCGTGTATGTACACATGTGCTGATCCAAAAATAGCTTTGTATTAAAGGTCCAGTGTGTTAGATTTAGGTGAAAGGGATCCATCGGCAGAAATTGAATATAAAACTAGACTTGTGAGCAAGTACAATGTGATCCCGAGCCTCGCCACCGCGGGGAAGGTACGCCAAGAGAGAGGATGTCAGAGCTTGCCCCTGCATCCATCTGCTGGTGCAGGAGAAAAGAGATAAGATCGAAAATGTGAAGTCGATCTTATGAAATCTCTAGAAGTATGAATTTGAAGTATGTGTGAAAACACCAAAAGTCGCGCCAAATATAATTTTCAAGGTTTTTCTGTGCGTCTTGGCATGATACACATGTGTGCCTATTTTCATAACTCTAGACGAAAGTAAATGAATAGGAAGACTCACATTTAAAATTTGTAGGGGGCGCTATCGAGGCATTTTTGGACACACGTTCAGGACTCTTTCGAGTTCAGTTTCCCATAAAGGCATTTCAACACGCAGAAGAAGAAAAAAAATCTTAGCATAAACAATAGGTCCTTGCACTGTCGTTCTCAGGACCTAATAAACACAAATGAAAACAATAGGTCCTTGCCTGCTAATCCTAGTTTTCACTTGTGTGTTTCCTCTAAATTGTACTAATTATTGTTTTATTTACCCTAGAATGGGCACTTATATTTACATACTTTATAATTCAATCAAGAGAGGGTCCTCTATGGAGGCCGCCATGTTTTTTACAGTAGCCCAGACTGGACAAACTAAACACCTTTTGAGTTTTTATGATGACTGAAGACTTCCACAGGTTCTCTTTCATGTTTGGAATGGGAGGTTGAGGTGAGGGGTGTTCAGCTGCTACATGCAACTTCACTAGATGTCACTCAATACTACACACTGAACCTTTAAAATATAACCAATTATACAAATCAAACAGGGCGTTAGGATTAAAGTCCCCTGTCACTGGTTATTTTTAGTTTTGTTATTTATACTCATACTGTGATTGGTAAATCTTGGAATGTGCATTATTCTACTACTGTGGTACTTTCTCTGCAGGCGTTTTGGAACTGGGTGGAGAATTACCCTGATGAGTTTACCATGCTCTACCAGCGACCACAGGCCGATATGGCAGGTATGAACGGAGAAAAACATTTAGTAACACTATCTTTTAATTCAGATTCACTTTGATCAAATCTCACATTTACTCTCACATATTAATTTTGATGTTTTACAATATATCGTAGTTTTACCTCACACAGACTGCACATATTTGGACAGTTAAGATTAAGTTTCAAAAAATTTAAAGTTTCAATAGTACCTGAATACTTGGCTTCTTGGGCTTGGGCAGCTGTTTATCTGCTCATTAGTTTGTGCACAGAAGAGCTCAGATCTGGCTCAGAGCTGACTGAGTATTATGAATGAGGTTGGTTTCCCTGTCAATATGAGTAATAAAGCAGTTACTATGCAAGGCTTTCTTGGGTGTGTGACATAATTGGTGAGTTTTTTAAAGCATGCAAAGCCCTTAGAAAAAATTGTTTCCTATTTCATGGTGAATTGCATCATCACTAACACAATTTCTTGAAGATTTAAAAAAAAAAAAAAAAAGCTTCATTAAGGTGTTATGACTATTCCGACTAGATTTGGGGCACACATGTTGAACCTACAAAATGAAAATGCCTAGTTAAGCAACCTATGCTGGGACCAAGATCGGAATTTGGTCTGTAGATATCCTCAGTCCTAGACAATTTGAATAGTTTACAGCTTAAAATGGAAAATGGTCTGTATTTATTTTGAGTTTTTCTAGTCTTGCTGATCAAGTTAAGCGCTTTACAGTATAGGTTATTGATATTCACACACACATACCTACAGTGCATCTCTGGGCAGCCTTTTTACTATGACTGGCAATTCTGGGTTCTGTATCTTGCCCATGGACACTGGGATCAAACTACTGACCTTCTGGTTAGAGAATTACCGCTCTACCCCCTGAGCGACAGCAGTTGTAACTTGCTGTTGCTAGCAGGTTGTCCTATGGCCGTGACTCAACAATTATAATTCACAATTATAATGTAATGAATTAAAATAAAAAAAAAATAAAAAAACACTAAAATTTGACCAGTTTCAAAGCCAGGGAGTAAAACACGTTTTTAATATGAGTTTTAATAGTATCAAGAGTCTTGATGTAGACAGGCTGACTGTTCTAAGGATTTGGGGCAACTACAAAGATCTGACCAAAGAAAAACAATAACTACAAGATAAATACATTTTTTTAATGCTGCTTAAAGAGCACAGTGGTTACCAATTTTTCCTTATACAGAATTTATATTTCAATTAAAATTGATGTAAATATGTATTTTCAATATATCCTAACCCTAATCCTAACACATTTATGAAGAGGTAGAGTTTAGATTTCTTATGGCCCAGGGAAAGAAACTGTTCTTGAGACTATTTCTTCGACATCATTATATCAGGTGATCATTGATTGGTGATATGTAACAAGTTGCACATTTTTACAAATGACAAAGAGTTTTAAGATAGATTTTGTGTTATGAATTATAGACAGTACAGTCAGCTGTTCAGGTTTTTATTGAATAATGGCACATAAGGGTTAACATGACTGTGGTAATGGTGTTTTGGATTCCCTATAGGAAATCTGTGAAGTTGCTTGTATTAACTGTGTCTGTCTGTATATATGCATGTTGGTGTGTGCTCAGAAGCTGCAGAGAAGTTGTTTGATCTGGTGGACAGCTTTGCAGAAAGCGCCAAGAGGAAGGCAGCTGTGTGGCCACTGCAGATCATCCTCCTCATCCTTTGTCCAGAGATCACTCACACAATCTCCAAAGACACTGTTGAAGACAGCAAAGTGAACAAGGTGGGAGGAAAGAGCATGTACGCATGCAAGCACGCATGCATAGTTAGAGCAATGACTGACTCCAGAACTAATATACACCTTCCTGTCCTGTTTTGTCTGCAGAAGCTGTTTTTGGACAGTTTGCGGAAAGCTTTAGCAGGTCAGGGTGGTGGCAAGCAGCTGATGGAGAGTGCTGCCATCGCTTGTGTCAAGCTGTGCAAAGCCTCCACCTACATCAACTGGGAGGATCACTCCACCATTTTCCTCTTGGTCCAGTCTATTGTCATAGATCTCAAGGTCTGAAATTGGCTTTTCTATTGTCATGTTGTGTTTTTTTGTTTGTTTTCCCTCTCTGTATACAATTTGTTCAGCAGCTAGGAAATTATAATATTCAACATTAAATAACAGCTATGCATGTGTGCAGAAGAATAAAAAAGTCAGTGTAAGAATATCACTTTAAATCCCTTATAGGGTTATTGTTTGAATCATATCGATTCTGTTTCTGCTTATTTGATTCCAGTTTTAATCAACTCTGATATGGTAAATAATGTATTTATAAATAATAATATGTGTCAAATATTAAGATAATATATTTTGAGACCTTTAAGAAACAAAGACATGAGAAAAGTGAGTCACTGCATCAAATACTCTGAAGGAGCAGACTTGACCATGTCAACATTCAAATGTAGTTTTGTAATAAATTAAATTAACTTTAACTAAAATAAGTCGTTCTCCACGCATTTAGTATTTCTTTGAACACACTATCTAGAAGCTTCAGTGCATATCATCAAATAAGTGCAGTGGTATTCTGCTTGCACCTGACCATGTATTGATTCCCAACTGCTCTTCAACCACATCAAGAATAAATGATTTGATGCCAAGTGATAAATCTATCTCAACAACTCAGAAATCAGAGACCAGTTTTTGGAGGTCTTGATGACATAAGTAGAGGTGTGCATCTTCACTAGCCTCACAAATCTTTTCGATTATGATTCATAAGTCAACAATTCAATTCACAATGATGCATCTCGATGCATTTCAATGTATCGCATCCAAAATTTTCTATGTTACTGCACATGGCTGCTTTTTCATCCATTAATTAAAATTGCGCGTGCGTTCGTTCGTCGGTGTTTGTTTGTCTGTATGTGTTTGTTCGTCTGTGTGTTCGTTCATCTTTGTGTGTGTTTGTCTCTGTCCCTCTATAAACATAAACTGATAATTACGTGTATTTAGTTATCAATCGATGATGTCGGATCGTTCCGGTCACTTAACTGTGATGTCCTGACTTTTTGCGTCAAGTTATGTTGCATGTGTCTCATAAACTGTAGACCAGGGGTGTGTCCAAACTTTTATTCCTGAGGGCCACATACAGAAAAATCTACGAAGGACTGGGCGACTCGGTAGACGTGATCCGCTGCCGCCCTGTCGCCCGGGGCCGACTGTTGTTAGTGCGCCTCAACCGGGGGTGGTGGCGGCAATGTCGCCAGCCCACAGGGCCTGTATTGAAAAACGGACAAAGGAGTCTAATGTGCGCAAGAGTTTTGAAACCCCATTGCGCAATGAAGAGTGCCAACGTTTTAAATTTTTATATTGCGTATAGCATTCTATTTTGATAAATATGGAGCTGAAATAAGTATATAACGTGTATATACATATATATATATAAGGAGATATGACCAGAAAAAATCCGTCCTTACGAAATGCTTACTTTGTAAGCCCATATCTCCTTTAGTTGTTATCTGAGACAGATTCATTATCGGTTTTACATGTGGGAAAATCTGCATGAACATTTTCAATGTTTGGCCCTAAAGTGTTATGATTTGACACTGGAGGTTCTTGTGAGGTGCTTGTGCTGGCTGCGCTGGCTGACACTTGCACACAGACACGGCAAGAAGTGTTTGGTTATATTCGAGGTGCAACCCAACCTTCAGCTAGTTAATGCCCCACATCAACTGCACTTTTTTTTGTTGTCGCTTTCTCTGTCTGAAAGTACTGATTGACTCATGACCGTTTGCTGCAGTTCAGCTTTTTCACTGCGGCTCGGACATTAATGCTAAGCTCATTTCAAGTCATAGGTACTGTTGTGTTGATTACAGACCTAGACAGACAGGTGCTGGCTGATCAATAAAAAACTCCTAGAAGATAGCCACCTCCTTGCAGACATATGTAGCCTTCATACTGTTTACTTTAACTGTCTTACCGTTTAACTCTGTCTGGATGGTAAATTCTCAAATTATTTCTCCCTTTTTTATGATTTCCCTTCATATTTTCAGGAGGGGTTGTCATTCATAGTGTTCCATAGCAGGGTATCCGCGGTGTCTTGAAAAGTATTAAAAAGTTGATATATCAATTTAGGGAAAATCAAGACCCTTAAAAAGTCTTGAATCTTTTTCAAATTCAAGACTCTTTCGATGTCTAGCCGATGGTTTTGACACGAGAGATGGTTATTGAATCGGGACATCGCACCCTTTTATTTTCCTTCACACTTCAAAACTTCTCTCTCGACAATACCCCCTTCCGTTAGAACCCTCCCTTCAAAACAAGAGTCCCAAACAACACCCTGCTTATAACAGGAACTACACAGGCAACGTCTGTCTCAGTGCGCGAGACCGCAGCGCGAGTAGCGCTTGTCGTTGTTGAATCTTCCATGTAGGGGACAGCTAGCTGCAAATAGTGCTCTATTAATTATCTTTATGGCTGCAAAGGAATAGGCAATGGGGAAGTGGAAATTCGCAGAGTCGTGGTTGGAACACGAGCAGTTCAAGCCCTGGTTGAAGCCTTTCGCTGGGAATGACCGGGAGGCTTACTGTTCGGTCTGTAGAAAGAAAGTGAGTGTAGCTTAAATGGGGATCAATGCGCTCCGGTCACATATGCAAGGCGCTAGCCACAAATCTGCTGCGGCACGCAGACAGCGGTTGTCCATCGAGCATTGGGCAGCACCTTCCTCGGCTAACGTTGTTACACGACCCAGTACGAGAACGACAGCTGAAGCTAGTATCTAGCTGCTAGCATTGCTAACGTTAACTCCGTTGTCGCCGCTTCAACTTGTACAGACCTCAGAGTGACGCTGGGAGCCACACCACCGCTTCGCGCAGAAGTGTTGTGGTGTCTCGACACAACAGTAACACCATGCACTGAGCTGCTGCAAACTGAAAAGTTGTTGGAAACCAAAGCAACTGAATTGAGCCACTCCCACAGTTCAGTTAGTTTCGTCCATGTTCAAAGTTTACACGCGTTACATTTCTGAGTTCTATTATTATATCATAATACTGGGAGAATGAAGCAGATGGCAATTTCCTTCAGGGCAGATACCAGACTAGTTTCCCTGTGTATGTCAGTTAAAGACTTTGTTGCACTAAAGACATGCCACATGGTGGTTCTTTTTGAGCAAGTTTAGCATTATATCAGTGACAATGTTGATCTGATTTGTGTTTGCAAAATAGTTTTATTATTTAAAGTATTAAAAAAGTGCCTATTGCAGAGTTGACTGAACCATTTATTGCTCAGTGTGTCTGTGCAGTGTTTCTCACACCACACGTAGATTCTGACTGCTATATTAATATCAATCTAGCCTCTTAATTTGTCTCTCAAAGTGGATCAGATTGATGCATCTTTACTTTGAAATGTACCATTTCCTCTTCCAAGAGGGTCCATCCACCATGATCTCTACAAATCCTGTGGGAAACACTTTTGTGTGCATGTGTGAGTGAGTGAGCGAGCATGTTATTGTTATAAATCAATTGTGCCTTTTGGCTTGGTAACTCAATTTATTCTTTTGAGCTTTTCATCTGAATTCTGTTGTGTTGATACAGTGCTACATTGAAGTTCTGGCAAACTTTATTTAATTTTGTAATCTCAAACTCAATTGTGTTGCTGATTTTTTTTTACAGCTCCTAGTGGCGCTGGGGTCTTGAAAAATATTAGAATGGTCTTGAAAAAGGTCTTGAAAATTATTGAATTTATTCTCAGGATTGCTGCAAAAAATTAAAGTAACACTAAAATCATATGTCAGACCTTCAAGAACGTATTATTCAAGTTAATCTTTACTGATGTACATTGTATAATTTGTTGAGAACAACATGACGTAACAACTGTCAATGGAAACCAAACTCATCGACCCATTAAGGACTGGATTAAAAACCAAACCGAAATTAAGTGAACATTTTAAATAACAGAGTGATCTAAATTTCATCACACCAACTCGCAATGTGACCCAGTCCCTTTGCCTGTATGCACTCCTGACGACTTCTAGCCATGCTCTGATGAGTCAGCGGATGTTCTTCTGCGAGATCTTGTCCAAGAACTGGATCAGGGCATCACTAAGCTCCTGGATAGTCTGTGGCGGTACCTGGCGGCGTCGGATCAACGATATATAACGTCACATAGGTTTAAGCCAGTGGAACGTGAAGGCCAGTCAGTGGCATCAATGCTTTTGTCATCAAGAAGCCCCCTACCCAACCTCGCTACAAGGGGCCGGGCATGGTCCTGCACCAGGAGGAACCCAGAGCCCACTGCAACAACGTAGGTCTGACAATCGCTCAAAGGACTTCATCCCAGTATCCAACAGCAGTCAGGGTAGCCTTGGCTATGACATGAAGGTCTGTGGACTCTCAAAGAATATGTTTCCCTAGACCATCACTGACCCACTGCCAAAGCTGGTCATGCTGGATGATGTTACAGGCAGAATAACATTCACTACGGCGTCTCCAGACTCTTTCTTTCCTGTCACGTGCTCAGTTTCAACCTGCTTTCATCTATGAAGAGAAGGGGGCACCAATATGATCCTGCCAGTTCTGGTGTTCTCTGTCAAATACCAATTGAGCTGCACAATGCTGGCCTGTGAGCAGAGATCCTTATAGAGGAAGTAAGGCCCTCATGCCACCTTCATGGAGTCTGTTTCTGACAGTTTGATGAGACACATGCACACCTGTAGCCTGCTGGAGGCCATTTTGTAGGGCTCTGGCAATGTTTCTCATGTTCCTCTTTGCATAAAAGAGCAGATACAAGTCCTGCTGCTGTTGATGCCCTTCTACAGCCTTCTTTGTCCAACTCTCCAGGAGTGGCCAGTAAAGGCCTGTCTCCTGGTATCTCCTCCATCCTCTTAAGACTGTGCAGGGAAACACAGCTGGACTACCTGTGCAACCTGATATGGCTGCAGGTACCGCCTCATGCTACCAGTAGTGACAAGGACATTAGCAGAACAAAAAACAAGACAATAATCAGTCAGGAAGGAGTGTACAGTTGTCTGTGGCCAGCACATGCAAAACAATTCCCTTTTTGGGGGCTTGTCTTGCTTTTGCCTCTCCATTGCACCTGTTGTCACTTCCATTTGCACCAAAGCAGGTGAAATTGGTTCACAATCACTTGTGCCTCTTAAATGGACAAATTGAAATCCCTGAAGTTTATCTGACTTGTTGTTCTACTGTGACGAAAGAGTACCCTTAAATATTTTAAGCATTATTAATGCCCCTTTACCAGGGGTCAAATTAGAGATCCAGATAGGGATGGATTTCCTCAAGGAAAGGTCCAGAACATAATAATGCCATTATTTCTAATACAAAAAATGTCCGTCCTAGAATGAAGTGTTTCATTTTAGAGGAAATAGTAAATTAAATAGTCCCTTCTCTTCACATTGCCGCTTTTAAAAAATCTTAGAACATATGAAAAGTGCTGGTTCTGAACTGCCGATCGAAAGAGTGAACATTTATCATTGTATGTTGTCTGTCCAGTCTTGATTAAAACGTTGTTTTTATGGGGGGGAATATGCAATGTGAAGTAACTTTTCTCGGACTCTCTTACGATATTCTCCCTTCTCTTGCCTCTCCCTTACTCTATGTGAGTGAGATACAGACATGGTCAGAATTGTCATTGTTATTCACAGATTCGGTTGTGGTCATGTGAGTTGATTTACAACACTTGCAATTGGTCTGCGAGTCTCCATGGCCACCAAACCAGTGCTGTAAAGGCTTGAAAAGCTGCACCGATCAAAATAGAAACACACTGTCAAAATTGTACAATTCTCAAAACCATTTGATTTTACAACCAGGTCTGATTAACACAGTGTCTGTGTCAAGATCTGCACTGTGGTCATCCTTTTACTGGCCTCTGCAATTGAAATTTGTTATTACATTACCTAAAATTACCTTTGGTCCTCTCTGTCCCACTAGGCACTGCTGTTCAACCCAGCCAAACCTTTCTGGAGGGGCACAGGCAGCCAGAATGCTGATGTGGAGCTCATGATGGACTGCTTTGTCTCCTGTTTCCGCATCAATCCTCACAACAACCAGCACTTTAAGGTGGACTGAAAAGTTATTTTATCGTTAAAATAACTATCGTTAACAGCATGTAGCAGTCACTCTGATTTGTGTTTCCCCCTTGTCCTTTAGGTCTGTTTGGCCTCCTCCTCCCCCTCGACCTTTCACTTTGTCCTGGTCAACTCATTGCACAGAATTATCACCAATGTAAGTCTTGACATCTTTTACACAACGTGATGATAGAATGATTTGATGTGTTATTTTACCTCATTTATGGTCCTGTGTTGTCTACTTTTAGTCCCATCTAGACTGGTGGCCTAAGATTGATGCAGTGTACTGCTACTCTGGAGAGCTTCGCTTTATGTTCTCAGACACTCTCAATCGGGTGAATCAAGGCATCGGTACCCATGCTCCACTACGTATGACACCGGTGAGTAGACGTAATGCTACATTACTACTAAGGCTGAACAATTTGGCAAAATAATCAATATTGCGATTGCGATTTAATATGCGATTTTTTTTTATTTGATCCTCTTTTTTTCCCCAACAAAACGTAATGAATGATTTCAATATGACCAACACAATATTAGATACATTTAGTGTAAAATATTCTTTAAAATTATAGGTGTCTTACTGATCCCAAGTCAGTAACATTTCACACAGCTGAAACATAGAATTTGCCTCTACTATACTTTGAAAATATTTTGTGAAATCAAAGTAAATAAAGTTCTAAATTAAAAAAACGGAGAAATTTATTTCATTACCTATATTATTAGTTTTCTATTAGCTGTATATTGCTTGTGTCTTTTTCCTTCTATAATATTGATTATTGTTAAAACCATGAAACCGATTCTTCTTCATTTTGCATGCCAAAGTGCCCTAATGTAAAATGCTGTTTCTGAACCCCAAAATTGCTCCTTCTCATAGAGAAAGTGCTGCAAAGACTGTAGATCTAGTGTATGAACGTGTGGGTGTATGCCAAAAACTGTACTGTAAAGCACTTTGAGTGGTCATCAAGTACAGACCGTTTTCCATCACTTGGACTCAGAGATTAAATTATTTGATTTCAGTGTTTAAAGGTTAAGGTCACTGCTACCTTATATGAATTTAAAAATAAAATGATAGGTAGATGAAAACTGCGTTTGTTGGCAGAGACTGCAGCCTAGAACCTCCTAGGTTTAAGCATGGTAATTGTCTGTTTAGATTGTCAGCCTGTCAGTGTCGTTTTATCCCCTTTTTGCATGTGTCTGCATAGTGTCATGACCCGGCTCAAGTGGCCAAAACAAAAAGGGAGACACACCAGTATACAAATTAAATCAAACCAAATAAACATGCCAAATCAAGAGTTAACAAATAGAGATGTGGAAGTCAGTAAAGTCAGTGGTGGAGGATGTGCATGAGTGACGGATGTAGTTGCAAATGCTGTAGGGTGTAAGAAAGAAATGAAGATGACCTAAAAGAACAGAACCAAAACGTCAAGTGCCTGGGGAGTGGAGCAGAAAGAGACTGATCTAGATCACATCACTTAGCCACCTGCAGAACAGACAGATAGTTCACTCCCATATCATAACCCAAGAGGGCACCATGGGCCATCACAATAGTGATTGTCTACCAGAACATTTTATCCAGTTTCAGGCCACTTTTTAGATCTTGGGGATTTTTAGCTTTTTACTTTAAATGGATAAAGAATCAGTGGATGTCTGTAGCATATGTTTTATTAGGGACAAGCTAGGCAAACATTAGTTGCACCATCAGTCTATTTATAAATTGAGCACACTACAGCAACAGTGAACAATAGGTATTCAAAACAGCTGAAATGCTAGACTTATACCCTTCCCTCAAGTTTTGGGAGTATCATACAGATGCTTTGCAATTCTGTTATGGTGATAAACTGTGATCAATCTGACACATTTCAGACACTCTACGAGAGAGAGAGAGAGAGAGAGAGAGAGAGAGAGAGAGAGAGAGAGAGAGAGAGAGAGAGAGAGAGAGAGAGAGAGAGAGAGAGAGAGAGAGAGAGAGAGAGAGAGAGAGAGAGAGAGAGAGAGAGAGAGAGAGAGAGAGAGAGAGAGAGAGAGAGAGAGAGAGAGAGAGAGAGAGAGAGAGAGAGAGAGAGAGAGAGAGAGAGAGAGAGAGAGAGAGAGAGAGAGAGAGAGAGAGAGAGAGAGAGAGAGAGACCCTAATTCAATATATTCTATGGATGCAAAACAATTAAACAAGGCTCTCAATGTAGAAATATTGAATATATTTCTGGATGCTCCGACACTCTGTTAACCTAACCGGTCGGTGTGTGCTCCCACCCACAGAGTCTTACATTCAAAGGGAAGATGACAACCAGCCTTAAGTTCAAAGAAAAAGCCACAGACCTGGACACTCGAAGTTACAAGTGCCTCCTTCTTGCTCTGGTTAAACTCATCCATGCTGACCCCAAACTCATGTTGCACGTGAGTATGCACAATATGACTCCTTTTCCAAGACATAATACTTTTCTTAGTCGCAGGTTTGATGCAGTCACTTTTTTCAGTGTTCATTGGTGTTTGGAATGACTAAAAGCTTGCTGAACTTTTTCTTGTGTGTATTGTTGTGAGGTAGAACCCAGTAAGGCAAGCTCCAGAGATGCAGAGCAGCACAGCAGAGCTCATCACCGGCCTGGTACAGCTAGTGCCTCTAACCAACACCACCCAACTATCACAAGAAGCTATGGAGGTCAGAGACCATAGCCACCAGTAACACTTCTCATTCAAAGGCACAAGACAAGTGTACCATGTGTCCGATTCTGACATGAGGAATATGTGTTTTCTCACCATTAACCTTTTTCCTCAACAAAAATTAAACAGATTTTCAATCAATAATTGCACTCTTTAGACTATAGCATTGAAGTCCTTTGAATAATAGAAATTTCAAGTGCAGTTTACTAGAATCAGTACAGGCTGTGATATGCTGACTTTTTTCAACACTACCTACTGATGTTTTATATGAAAAGCCTGACAGGAGTTTGAGGAATAATGCCTTTTAAACAGCTGAAATACTTATAATATAAAACAATTGCAGTGTTTCCCCTATTATATAATACAGGCCTGGTTGGCTGCCTGCCAGGCTTAAGAAAAATATCCAGTGATTTCGACAAACGCTTTTTGTCTTCCACCCGGTGTTGAATCCCAGTCAGTTACTTTATCGAGGCTCATTGGTGACTTTAATTCTTATTTCCTTATTGATTTCTATAAGTGGCTTGATTAAAAGTCGTGGGCACACTCTCAAACACACACCATGATCAGAGCAGTGACATGAGCTGTTTTCTGGAGGAAGTTCAGAGAACTGGTCTGGATTATCTGTGGAGGTTGCCTTTTCACACAGCAGGTGTGTGCCCTTATCTCCAAAACTTCTCCCGACATCTTCGTCGGTGTCAACTTTATGTACGGCACGGCTTTTTTATCCGGAGATGTTTGTTTTGTATTTGTTTCTTTCACTTTTGCGTGTTAGAAACATCATCAACACGCCTCTCACTCGTGGTGAATTCTGCGGATTACCGTCTGCTGTGTTCTCATATAGGCTCCTCCAAACTCTATACTAGGGGGCCAGCCAGGAAAAGTCAGCAGAAAGTCTTGAGGCTCTCAGTTGGACACTTGCATTCACACATACGGCCCTCCAGAGAAAGTCAGCAGGATCTCCGGAGTTGAGTGCATGTCTGAAAGCAGTTTTAGTGGACATAGTCAACCAGATGAAATTAAAGTAATTTGAGTTTAGAACTATGCTTGCCAATGTTTGTGCAGTAAAAAGCAAAAGGCCAGTTAAGATCTTGATCAAACTAGCTGTTCAACAAACATGTTGGAAGGGGTAGTTTTTAACTGTTTGGTCCGCAGGCTATAGGAGACATGTTCTAAACAACCAGATCGCAGTGGTTTTATACCAAATTGTTATTGAGAAGCTAAAACAGAGAGGAGGAAAGACGACTGTATTAACAGGTAATTCAGATTCATGTTTTATAAAGTAAATCGAAACCAAAATCATCAACCCATTGAGGGCTGATTCCAAACCACATCGTAAATCAAAGTAAAAAATGAACATCGCAGGCTGATCCAGCTACTGGATCCCTGCAACTTATAATGTAACTCAGTGGTGTGTTTGGCCCAGTGTACCTGTATTTACTCCCGACAACTTCTGGCCATGCTCCTGATGAGTCGTTGGATGGTGTCCCTCCCAAACTTGGATCAGGGAGTCAGTGAGCTCCTGAACAGTCTGTGTTGGTACTTGGTGGCGCCCGATGAACCAACACATACTTCACATAGGTGCTCAATTGGGTCAGGAGGAGATGAAGGCATCAATGCCCTTGTCATCCAGGAACTGCATACACACTCTGGCCACATGAGGCTGGGCATTGTCCTGCACTAGGACGAACACAGGGCCCACTGCACCAGCGTAAGTTCTGACAATCGCTCTGAGGAATTCCTCCCAGTACCTAACAGTAGTCAGGGTGCTGGGCTGTGGTCAGAAAGATGCACACCATTAGTCCTCTGGAGGTAATTTTGTAGAACTCTGGCAGTGCTTTTCATGCTCCTCCATGCACAAAGGAGCAGATACAAGTCCTGCTGCTGGGTTTGATGCCCTTCAATGGGCTTCTCTGTCCAACTCTCCTCCATGCTCTTAAGACTGTGCGTGGAGACACAGCAAACCTTCTTGCAACCACACGTATGGATGTTCCATTCTGGAGGAGCTGGACTACCTGAGCAACCTGATTGGGCTGCATGCACGGCCTCATGCTACTAGTGGTGACAAGGACACTGGCAGAACACAAAACTAGATAAGAATCAGTCAGGAAGGATAAGGACAGATCAACTGTGCCACACATGAAAAAACATTCTCTTTTTGGGGTTTGTCTTGCTTTTGTCTCGCCATTGCACCTGTTGTCACTTCCATTTGCACCAAAGCGGTTGAAATTGGTTCACAGTCACAGGTGCTTCCTAAATTGGCAGATTGATATCCCTGAAGTTTAACTGACTTCTTGTTAAACTGTGACGATTAAGTGTTCTCTTCATTTTTTTTAGCAGAAGCAAGCAAGATGAAGTGCAGGAATGAATCAGGTCATAACACAGCTTATTTAATGCAATGAAATATTTCTTTGATTGTTTTTAATTTGATTTAAGTTTTTTGCTTTTGCGAGCACCACTGGGCCTGAAAAATATTCTAGGGGAAACACTGTATTGGTTACAAAGTTTAAGGTTGACCAGTATTTTTCATTGAGCTAAACAGTGATTGAAAACTGGCACATTAAATCCAACTGGAAAAAAATAAACATACAAACAAAAACGGAGTCATATGAATCTGTTTGGTCTGGAGGATTTAGAGATGTGTATAGATTTTTGGTCAATTTGGTTTATTAGTTTTTTTATATACACAATAAATGGAATATGAAAACAAAACTTAATAACATGGAGCCTGCTTACGATATGGCATGATTAAACATACTTGTGAAACACAATTATATGTGAGACATTACATTGATGAAGTAAAAGAATGTGATACTTTGTCAACAATTAAAGATCTTAAGGCTTTTTAGCTTTTAAGTATTATTTGCTATAAAAGTGTGTTAAACAAAGCTTTGTTTGGCTCTCCTAGTTATTTTTATTCTGTCTGTCTCTATTTGCTATAAAAGTGTGTTAAACAAAGCTTTGTTTGGCTCTCCTAGTTATTTTTATTCTGTCTGTCTCTAGGCACTGTTGGTTCTACACCAGCCAGAGACGATAGAGCTGTGGAATCCTGATACCCCCATTGAGACCTTTTGGGACATCAGGTAATCATCAGTCTTATCGTGTTTCTATAAATATATTAATCAACAATGATACAGATGGAGTTACTATTTCTGCTGTGACTGTTTTTGATGACATTGGCGCTTTGCAGCATCTTTGGAAACCCCCCCCTTTAAAAATATTTTCTTTTGATGACATTGAACTCGAAATCAGCATGCACAGTATGTGTACAAAGAGAAGTATATTAGATGGATGGGATTTTAACATTGCCACAATGCTTATCTATCCAGTACATGTGCTGCAGTTTGAGTACTTTAAATGATCTGAACCTGAATGTGGGAATGTCTGAACAAGTAAAGATGCTGCTCTGACCATTTCAGATTGAATTTATGAACATGCCTATAACAATCAGCTGGCTAATGGTTACTGGTTTTGTTAATCCTGTGTGGGATCTATGTTGGCTGAATAAATAACACAACTGAAAACTATCTGACATATTGTTTATGTGCGTGCTGCCCCCCCCAATCGCACACAGGCTCTTCCTCTGATTTGGGAACAGCAAAATGCATCATAAATGAATATCTTTGTCAAAAATTACTTTCATCTCGACTTGGACTTAAATACCAATGACTCAAGACTTGACTCTGATTTGACCTTGTTTACTTGTAATGACTTGACATCTTTCATTGGAAAAAATATGACATTTATTTATCCCTGGGATTTCCCTACTTTTATTTTGCAGCTATGTCCTGTGCCGTATTACCCTGCCATATGTCCTCCCTCCTCACTCTTCCGCTGAAGTGCTCACTTCACATGTTAACAGTTAAACAACCATTAATCAGAAGTTATTCAGACATGTACAGAACTTGAAGTTTACTTCGTGTTTGTTTGATTTGAGAGTTGAGATTATATGATTGAGATTCATGATCCCACACCAATGATTAATGACTATAATAAGCTAAGGAAACATTATCCTAAGAAAACATGTATTTCCTCCTGTATCCTGGAGTCACTCATCAAGAAAAGTAGTGGATGGAGTTTTCCACTATTACATCTTTGAAACTTTGATCTTCTGCGTTGTGTTTTTCCAACGGGAAGCCAGTTTAGTGCTTTATTCACCTGTATGTGCGTAAAAAATGTGTTCTAAAAACCTTGCGTGTTCTTGTTTGTGTGTGTAGCTGCATGTGTGTGTGTGTGCATATGCATGTAAACTCAAAGAAGTGCAAATACAGAAATGAGTCTGTCAGGCTACTTAGGGCCCGAGCTTCAACATGCTCAAAAATCTTTTAAATCTTGCATTAAATTAGAAAGTGGTGAAAATGTACGTATTCTGGAGTATTCGGAAATGGGCCTGGCAAACTGGGTCAACAGCGCCACCTGGAAGGCAGCCCTTAGGTTTCCACATAACCGATTTTCACCAAAATCGGGACACAGGTGTATCGTGACCAATCATCAAAAAAGCCTCAAGGAGCATTATGAAAAATGCAACAGGAAGCCCACCATTTTAGATTTAGTGGCCATTTTGGCCATATTCCACATTTTTACTTTGACGTACTTGTCGTACAGCTTTCATCAGATCAACTTAAAATTTAGGTGAGTCTAATCAGAACAAGATGGAGATCTAAAGTTATTAGAATCTCAACTTTTCGTCATACTGTGTGACCGTGGCGTGGCGTCAAAGTTTGATTAGGCGCCATCAAAACACAAGCTTCTGTATCTCAGACATATACGGTCCAATCAAGTCCGAACTAGACATGTAAGACAAGACTCGCAACCTGATGACATCTAAAAAGAAATCATGACTTAAAATCACTGCGCCACCTTCTGGCTACAGGAAGTGAAGCGTTTATCCTTGCTGCAGAGTGCAAAACGCATGCAACGCGGAGACGTGCGCTTGGTCATCGAACGCTCTCTCTTCACCGACCGCAACAGGCTTGAAACTGCCTGGGCCTGTTAGTGCTACAACGTAGCCCTAGTTGTAAATTGGATTTGGGGTTGTTTTGTTCAAGTTTATATTTTTAGGCCATGTTTTGTGCCTAAGTTCAGACAAGAAAGGAAAAATATCCATCCTTGTTCACTATTTTCTCATATATACATATATATATATTTAGGAGTAAATAAAAATGAAGATTTCTTCTCTTTTCTGCTTCTCCTTTGCTATGCATTTCCATCCCTTCTAGCCTTCCTTTTAAACAGTGCTTTACAACAAATGGGCATGTGTTATGACTTTGGAACAAATTCCAAAGTCATAACACATGTCAAGCATTGGTTAGTTTTTTTTGTAATAAGTCCTGCTTTGATGAATGAGAACATTATCAAATACTTTAAAAGCAACTGACTCACTCACTCCCCCACACAGACCTCACTCATTCATTCAGTCATTCACACCTCACCCACACCTTGCACCTCACCTGCCCATCCACTCAGATCAACTTGCTTTATTAGCATGAGTGTTGGATTACAGTAAAGTAAGTATTCAGTAGTGTTTAGAAGAAGTACTTTGAAAATATGCTGTTTCATCAATGAAATGATAAACATTTTGTAAGTAATTCACTGTTTGTGTTAATTTAGTTCACTTTAGGCCGGCGCATGCTTCTGCGTTTTCACGGCCCCGGATGCGTAAGAGCCCTTCCGAAGTCGCATTATCGGTTCAAGCCCGATAATATCGGCGGAAACCACGGAAGATTTAGAAGAACGAATATGGACCAAGTAGAAGAGCACTTGGCAGAAGAGATCTGAAACTATGAAAAGCCGCAGACGCCGTTGCAGAAGCATGCGCCGGCCTTAAGAGTCGGCAAAAAAAACCCAAAAAATATTCATTAGTCGAAGAGTGAGCAATGACTTATTAAGGACTTAAAAAGTAAGGTAAAGCACTTGGACTTGGTAATCCTTGACTTGGGATTTACTTCTCTGTCTTTACGTTGGTCTTGACTTAGGACTTGATTGTTAGGACTTGAGACTTGATCAACAATGACTTGATACCAACTCGGGTAACTACAGTAATAAACAGTTTGGGTCACACCCAACCAAACTTGATCTCAGAAAGCGAATTGTGGGGACACTTTTATGATCTTTGTTTTCAATTTATTCTTAGTCTTTAGATTACAGGAGTCTGACCACTCCTCTTCATTCTTTTTACGTAGTGGTCAGTATGTCCATATGTTTGTCCAGCCATCTTTAACCACTTCATTTCTGGAGCATAACTCAAAAAGCCATTGGAAAAATTTCATGAAACTTATGTTCATTACATAGTGAAGAGATGCCTTTTGATAATTTGGATTCATAAAAATGTTTCAATCAAAATTCACGAAACATAATTAAAGTAATATGTTGACAGTGACGGTAGTAATCAGGCATTAGGCAGTGATGTGTTGCATTTTTTCAAGTTTTGTGACAATTAAATTACCCTCTGAGCTGGTGTAGTTGGGAGCAGGTACAGGGTATGCTTTGTGTATTTCTACAAGTTTAACTTTCATTATAGTTTTATAATAATTACTACTTTAGTCTGGCAAGTCTTTTTTTCAACAGTCTGCATTAAGTGAAATATTACTACTTAAAGTGTCATGGCTCCAAATGATCTACTTTCAGGTTTTGTGGATGCCAGTGGAATATCTCCTGGTGACTCCTTTGTGTCTTGTTTGCTTCGCTTCAGTTCACAGGTGCTTTTCCTCATCTGCCGTAAGCTGATTGGCCAGCAGATGGTTAATGGGACAGAAGTTCTGAAATGGCTGAGGGAGATCCTGATCTGCAGGAACAAATTTATGCTCAAGAACAAGGTACAGTTCTGTTCCTAATTGCAATAACAGGTGGAATTTACCAATCAATAAGTCAAGGAATGTGTGTACTTTATATTTGGTCCTTGATCATAACAGGAGTGTGCCACTATGGGTAGTGGGATTCCTATTTGCCGGCAAGCACAGACAAAGCTGGAGGTGAGTCTCTACATGTTCCTGTGGAGTCAAGACACGGAGGCAGTGCTGGTGGCCATGTCATGTTTCCGCCACCTCTGTGAGGAGGCTGACATCCGCAGCGCCGCTGACGAAGTGCCTGTCCAAAACATCCTGCCCAACTATGCCACCTTCAGTGAACTGGCCTCTGTAAGCAACATGATGGGAACAGGTCAGTACTGTTAGTCAATCTGAGGTCTTAAAGGTAACCATTTAATACTACACTACTAAATAAGTTTGTAAATGTGTCTTACAAATTATGCTCTAGAAGAGTGAAGTGAAATGTTAAGCATGAGAAAACAGTTACAGTACATGTGTGCATCTGTAACTAGACTTCCTAGTGATTTTTTTAGGGTTTCCCTTTTCATTCAAAAGTCTTCTTCAGTTAGGGCTGGGAGATATGGAAAAACATATGACAATTTTTTTTTCATATCAATCGATATCTATATATATAGTCAAATAACCAGAAAATAACTTTTTTGCACATTTGTGTTTATGTACATTGTTCTTATGTACAAACATTTTTTCTGATGCACAAAAAGATTTTTTTTGTACAATCGTCCTGTGCCACTGCACTTTACTTGTAACATTTAATACAAACCACTGCAGTGGTGTTGATGTTTATTGTTAAAGGGTAAGAGAGATGGTCAGCAGGAGATGAGGGAGGACAAGCGGCAGGGTAATACAGCAAAGTACAAGGATACTGGGTCTATAATGAGCGTCTGCCGTGACCCTGACGCAGCAGAGGCAATAACTGAGCGTAGCTGAAACGTGTGGGGCAGTGTGGCCTAGGGGGTAGAGTGGGTGTTCTCCAACAAGAAGGTTGCCGGTTCAATCCCCACTCTTCCCCATCTGCATGCCAAAGTCTCCTTGACAAAGATACTGAACCCCTAAATGGCCCCTCATAAATGTTGAGTGTACTAAAAATGGAAGTCGCTTTGGAAAAAAGTGTCAGCTAAATGACATGTAATGTAATGTAATGAAACGATGATCTATGAATGAGATTTATGACATGAACTGTTTTTTATAAAATGGATGCTACAGCCTTTTGCTGTGCACATAGAACAAATCTACACATTGTCTCTTGATGGATGGAAGAGGACAGGAAGATAAGCTCTCTCTCAGAGGTATAAGAGCAGAAGTATAGAGTTTAGTAATACTTAATTGCAATCATGATGAATGTTATGAAGCTTCGTAAAGAAGTATATATTAGATAGCTGCTGGCGTTTCTGTTAACTGTGTGGTTCTTGTTTTCACAGGACGATCCACCTTGCAGAAGAGGGTCATGGCCTTGTTAAGGAGAATAGAGCACCCCACACCAGGAAACATTGAGGTAAGATTCTGTTCAAATTCCAGTTTTTTTAAATAATTCCCCATAAAATCCATATTCACCTTATGTTATTATAATTAATGTAATTCAGACAAACAGAAAAACAAAAGCCAGGAAAAAGAAGTCATAATAAAAAGGTCATGGGATTTCAATAAATAAAAACAAATTTTCAATTTATATATCCATATATAGCTCAGTAAGAACGCTGTAACGTGCCATCGGAAGTGTCCATATTCACCTTCTCAATATACCAACGATATGGTTCAAACTAGGGCTGCTCGATTATGGAAAAAAACATAGTCATGGTTATTTTGGACAAAAACGAAATCACGATTATTCAGACGATTATTAATATGTGCCCTTATTTTTTTAAATGACTAACCGGAAGTACCAGTCACTTCCGGTTCCGGTAAACACGATTACGGCTGCGTGTCTCACTCCTCCCTGAAACCATGCAGAATATCGGTGCCTGGTTATTCAAACCCTTAATGATGGCAACATTAACACTCTCCATAAAAACACTTTGAAACAGAACTTTGAAATTTCCTCTCAATATTAAATGTCCCCATCTGCCCCCCCACTACAAGCACACAGACAGAGAGAGAAAGAGAGGGGTGGGGGGGGGCTATGAGGACCATCATAATTTACCCCCAAACCCCGACATTGAACAGGTTCCATAAAACAACAAGGGGAGAATCGCGAGCTGAGCCGGTTCGGCTCAGGTGGGTCCGGTGTGAACAGCCGGGCGGATGCACGCTGGAGAATGAACGCTGCGCGGCCGCTACACTGTGTGGTGCTGCTGCTCGTCGGATTCGAAGAGTCGATCAGATGAGGCTGCCCTCCCTCTGCCATTTTCCACTCGCGCTGTTTTTTAAATACCTCCGGTCCCCACGCACACAACTCGCCTCCTTCACTTCACAGCTGCTTGAGAGTGAGTGCCAGTCAGCGGGACCGCGCTGAATGCTCCGGGGGAGGGACTGAATTGCGCATGCGCGTCGCTTTAGAAAAAAATGCCAAATAATCGTTTCAACTCGATTATAGTAGTTTGGAGATCGTTTGACCCAATAATCGTAATCACAATTATATTTCGATTAATTGAGCAGCCCTAGTTCAAACCCATATACTTCAATGTGTGTCATATCAATTTTGCAGTGTGCATTATCTCTACTTCTATATTGTATTATAGACTTAGTTGTTTATCTGTTGTTTTTCTACTTTCAGGCTTGGGAGGACACATACACAAAATGGGACCAAGCCACCAAACAGATTCTCAACTTTCCCAAAAACAAGGCTGATGATGGGCAGGTAGGGATGTTACATAGTAGATAACTAATCTCTTTTCCTCTTTTAAATGTGAACTGAAATTCATTAGTCTGTCTATCGTATGTGATCAAGCAGCACCCTGACCTGCCAGGGTGGTGCCATCATATAGGGTCTAGAGCAGGGGTAGTCAACCTTTACCATCAAAGTGCCATTTTACCTCTTCTTCCACCAAATCAAATTCATCTGGAGCCACAAAACAAATTTGCTAACAAGCAAAGCACGTCATGAATATTAAATGCTGACCACTGGGTTTCCACGGCGAGTCATGATAGTCACGGCATCAAGCGATGAAAAGACGAAGCAAAACTTTATGACACTGACATGGAGGTGTTTGTTAGTGAGGAGGAGGTGAAGGGACAGCGGTGATGTCACTAATAAAGAAAACACACTGATACTCCGCTGCTGCACACAATGTGTGAGAGTGAAGACGATAGAAAGAACCGAGCCTGAAATATAAAAAGATCATTTTCAAAGGTGGGGGCATAAAAAAACACCCTCTCAGAATGTGAGGGAACTTGTTGTATTGCCTGTTTGTATTTAATTCATCCAAAGCAGCAGGATTATTAAATTCAGAGACGGCTGTGATGTCCCAATTCTATAGAATTTAACAGAGCCTAAATAAACTGTTGGTTTTAATGTAAATAATGAATTGGATCAATAGTCTGGCTTCAGTTCACCATGTCACATCTGCGTCGCCACTCTCCCGTCTCCAAAATATTCGTATGCATGGGTCAGAGTTTGCATGAAAATATGCACATTTTCCCATCAAGTTTGTCTTTACAAATCCCAACGTTTGCATGAGAAGTGGCGTACGCATGTTTCAGACCCCGTTTTGTGCTTACGCAACGGTTCTATATGAGACCTCAGGCAGTGGTGTATAAAGTACTTGAAAGCCATACTTGAGTAATAGTACAGATATCTTACCTGAAAGTGGCTCCGGTAAAAACAGAAGTCACCCGTCAGAAAATGACTTGAGTACAATTCTTAGCTCAAGTAGCTCATATTAAATGTACTTAAGTATAAAAAGTATCTGGTGTTAAAATGTACTTAAGTATCAAAAGTAAAAGTACAAGTACCAAAAATTTAAAATGCAAAGTGCTTTTTATAGCCTACATAGACAGAAAAACCACCCAAAATTCTTCTTCAGGATTTATTTCAACTGACTGAAAAATTGAAACAACAATATACATATAATGTATAATTTTAGAAATTTTGAACCCCAGATGCTAAGGTTCCAATAGTATTGGACAAGTGCATCTGAACTTCTAGGGTCAACAAAGAATCAACACAACAGAATAAATAAGTGGCTCTTGTGTCTGCCTTAGAACACTACTAGACCACAGTATAACCACTAAACAATTCTGTAAATATCACTAATCATGCACCTTTCACTTTCTAATCAGTAGCAGGAGTGATACATAATGCCCCTTATGATAACTCAGCAAAGGGAAACAAGTTCTAGGCACACAAAATGATAATTTGCCTCTTTTTTTTAACAACTTGCACAGTGCTAGTATATAGAAGAAAAAATCACATGCCACAGTCTAGTTTTGCTGCCAAATTTCAGACCGAATAATAAAGACTGAACTGAACCGAGCTCCTGCATGAGCAACTGGATAATTCTAAAGGGAATAAATGGAGGGGGAATGTGGTCGCTTTGATTAAGTCCCTGCCCTTTCTACACACATCGCTACTACCCATTGGATGGTTTAGTGAGGTCCTCGGATTGGCCCTGCCAGAGTTGGTCACTGCCTTGGCGGAGCGCCAAGAAGACGATCAAACTTGACTTGAAGTAAAATTCGTAACAAAGTTTCTGAAGGTGAAACTGCGGAGGGATCTTACCAGTACAGCCTGCTCGACCCCGGTCGACTGACCAGCCTCCGGACGCTTAGGGTCTCGCGCTGCCCCCCCCCGATGGCAAACACGCCGCCGGGCCTGCACATCTTCCGAGGCAGGGGGCACGCGAGTGAGAGAGAGAGATGTGCCGTGCGTAAAGATGTGCGTTGCGCCAACCCTGCTTCTCAAGTAATGAGTCAGTTTTGAGAATGTAAGAAGTAGAAAGTACAGATATTTGTGTTCAAATGTAGCGAGTAAAAGTAAAAAGTCATCAAGAAAATAAATACTCAAGTAAAGTACTACTTCGTTACTTCCCACCACTGACCCCAGGTCCTGATAACTAGTGATGAGTGTTAAAAAGCTCAAGTGAGAGTGGAGGAGAACACAGAAACTCAAGCTTGGTACAAACCAGCTTCATCTTCTGCTCTGATCATTTAGCAGCGGTGCTGATCACTGAGCAATTGTGACCATAGAAACTATTTCAACTGTACGTTAACATTAACAACTTATCTGAAGGTGCATAGATAAAGAAAGCCCACTGCTTCTAATAGGCTACTCCCCACATCAACATTCAAATTTGCTTTTCAATAAGCTGAATTTATATTTATTTAAAATATTCAGATTCACACACTCATGGCAGTTATTAACGTCCTTGCAGACATATGTAGCCTTTGTATCCAAAAATAGAAAAAGTATTTACCTTTTAGGAACCGTTAAGCAGACCCAAAATTCTTGCACATGAACATGTCTTTTCTGAACATAGACATTGTGTTGAATAACACATGTATCGATTTCTTGTCTTCGGTGATGTGCTGCGGCCTCTCAGTATCTTTGTGTCCCCCCACAGCAGGAGTGGATCAACATGACAGGCTTCCTATGTGCTCTGGGTGGTGTGTGTCTTCAGCAGCGCAGCACCCCAGGCCCAGCCACTTATAGCCCACCTATGGGCCCAATGAGTGAACGCAAACACTCCATGATATCCATGGGCCCCTGCGAGGTGTCCAATTCCATGGTCTCAGCTTCATCTTGCTCCTCATCGGCGTCCAGTGAGACGCCTGTTAGCCGCTTCTTGGACCGGCTGCTGGCCCTGCTTGTGTGTGGCCACGACAGGGTTGGTCTCCATGTTCGCACCAGTGTTAAAGACCTGCTGGGGCTGGAGCTCAGCCCTGCCCTCTACCCTATGCTCTTCAACAAGCTGAGGAACAGCATCGGAAAGTTCTTTGACACACAAGGACCAGTAAGTGCAGATGTAGCTGTTTGTAATCATGTTTTTCATGCTCACACCCTGGCTTGCACTGTATTGGTATGAAAACAGTGAAACAGTTGAGTGTAGTCAATTTGTAGTCATCTTTTAGATGCTCACATCCCAAATTTGTCTACACTTATGTAGTGTTAGAGGAAAGCACTACTAATTCATGTAGAAATTAAAGCTACAAGCAGTTGGCTGGGATGTCAGGGATGCTGACAGAATGTTAGTTGACGCAGCACTGTGTGAATGAGTTTCCTGTGTGTGCAGCATGTAGCTGCGAACGTGACATATTGACATTTCGAAATAATGGCTTTGTCAGCTTTTCTGTACAAGAGGTACACCAAATTTCATGAGAATTATATATATATGAAAACATTTCAAATACTGAAAAAATGTAATTCTAAGTGTTATTTTTTTTAGCTTCACATGCTGTAGATGGCAAAGCAACAAACACAGGAGGAGGAGTAACCACAGATAAGAGGAGCAATTTCTAGTGATCAACCTTGCTTGACTGCAATGGTGCATTTAAATATATAAGAACATATTGTTGCCATGTCAAAAGATTTCATTTTTGACATAGCCCTACTTATACATGATTTAAATTGTGTTCTGAGCACAGCTGTTATTGGGAGCTGCACTGAATCTCGTATGTGGCCCCTAGCACACTGGGGCTAAGTTTTAGAAGTATTTTAGGTGCAGTGGTTAACAGGTTTTAATACCCCTCCTCTCACCCAATATTGACTGGGCTTGGCTCCAACTGGATAGATGGATGTACTAACTTAACGAAAATATCCACATATCTAACAAGAAATTAACTGAGGTTATAATACAAGAAAGAAAAAGAAGAATGTCAATATGGGAAATATTTATATAGATCTTTTCTAGTCTTAATGACCACTCAAAGTGCTGTACAAAAAAAAATTGCCCTTCACCCATTCACAACCACATTCATACAATTAAACTATGTGCATCACGTTCTCTATCACACATTACTGGCACAGCCAACGGAAGCAATTTAAGGTTCAGTATGTTTCCCAACGACACTAAGGTATGCGTAATGGAGACTGGGTTTGAACAGCCAACCTTCTGGTTAGTGGACGACCGGTTCTACTTACTCAGCCACAATTGCCCCTGAAAAAAATGAAATGATAACAATGACGATAAACAAAACATTCAAGACACAGAACAGGGTTGATAGTAAGTCTATCGAAGAATCCAAACTCCGATACATCAAGCAACAACAACAAAGAATATATGCTAATTATCAACATTTTCAGATGATGAAACCAATAGTATAAATTAGTTGAGGTTATGTTAAAAATAATAATTTCATTTTGACGCCATAGGATTTGATTAATGGATGATCTCTAACTTTAGAGTTAGTTATTCAAAATCTCAGCTCTTCTTCTTTTCCAGGTTCCTATCAACGACACTAACACCCAGTTTGTGGAGCAGACCATAGCCATCATGAAGAACTTGTTAGATAACCACACAGAGGGCAGCTCCGAACACTTGGGACAGGCCAGCATCGAGACCATGATGCTCAACCTGGTCAGGTCAGGACCTTTCCATTGGCCCAGAAACTGTCTGAATGGAGTTTTCATTGTTGTACATCACTGACAGTTCAACATTAGCCTGGGAATTAGTACTACTCCAGTCATCATTTAGTCTGTTTAGTGCACTTATATTCAGTAGTCATTGTTGGTCATGATAGCAGGGAAACCTTTTAGAGCTCAAGGATTCTGTTATTGTGGTATTGGCTGAACCCTATGGTAACTACTGGCGCCTTTTACTTTTATCGAACAATACTGTGCTTTTTGAACTGATGCAATTCAAGGGAGACTTTTAACTCCCAAGTTTTTTACTGATTTTTGTTTTACTTTTTTATTTAAATAATTAGGGATGGGCATAATTAATCGACGATCGATTAATTGATCATAAAGAATTTCGTCGAGCACATTATTTTGTCTTCGACGAAATTCTGTTGCGTTCACTGCCAACACTGCGAAGCTATACGTCTCCATTAGCGCATGAGTAGGAGGTCGGGATATCCGAGTTGCCTGAACGCAGCACAGTGATGACGTTAGCAGCTGTAGGAAGCAGCCCGGAGTTATTCTCGACAAGCCCCGCTGGGGGACCGGCGGCTGGCCGCTGGGAGCTAGATGGATTTGACGGTTCTTGACGTCTCAGTCCGGTTGTTGTCATGTCATCAATCCCGGAACTTCACCCAGACCGGGGTCTCTCCGGGTTCCCTTCCCCGTAGACTGAGGGTCCGTGTGCGGACATTCAGCCGAGCTCCGCAGCTAGCCGCCGCAGCTAGCGGAGGCTAGCTCCGGACGCTAGCCTCTTCGGACCCGGACAGGGCCGGGACTGGTGGAGGGGTTCCGGGAGTGAGGACGCGACAACGGCCGGAGTAGGAGGTCGAGGGCGGCGGAGTCCAGCTAGCTCTCAGCAGCTAGCTGCTCTCTCAGCGGGGCTGAAGAGTACAGCAGCGCAGATTTTCAAGTGTAACCATTGAACGATCCCGTTTAACTGCCACAAGAGTTGTTCATCTTGTAATAAAGACCTCAATGAGGAAACACGCTGTGTTTTTTCTATTTTCACTGCATTTTAACAGTCTATAAATAGTGAATTTTAACATAAATATTAATGATTAATCGAAAATTCGTCATTAACTCTCCCGACGATCGATTAAGACAATTTAATCGAATGCCCATCCCTATAAATAATATAGAGGCTCTCTCCTACTCTGCTTTTAGAGACTTTAGGGACAACAAGTTATCCTGAATTCTTGGAGCGTAGTGATCTAGTGGGGTGATATGGTACTATGAGCTTTTGAGGTATGATGGTGGCATATTATTGAGGGCCTTTGCGTGGGAAAAAAGTCTGCATCTTTTTGAGACAGGACATGTCTAATTTTTGAGATGTTATGTAAGTGAAAGAAGGCGGTCCTAGAAATTAGTTTGAAGTGACAATCAAATGATAAGTCAGCATCAAAAATCACTCCCAAATTCGAAGGTCACTCCTAAATTCCTGACTTTCATTGGAAGTAATGGCATTTTCATTTAGCGCAGCTATATCATTAGATAATATATTTCTAAGATGTTAAGGGTCAAGTATTAGAACCTCTGTTTTATCTGAGTTTAATAAGAGAAAATTCATCCAGGTTTTTATTTCCTTGAAACATGCTTGAAGTTTAGTTTGATTACACCGTTCTGGTTTTAATGATAGCTATAACAGGGTGCCATCCACATAGCAGTGGACATTGATAGAGTGTTTCCTCATGGAAGCATATTTGATGAAAATAAAATTGGGCTGAGCACAGAGCCCTGTGGAACACAGTGGTTAACTTTGGTGCCCATAGATGACTGATCATTAATTTGCACAAATTGGAATGGATCTGGAATAATAGATTCCTTTAATACCAATTAACGGTTCTAGTCTCTGTAATAGAATTTGATTGTCAATAGTGTAGAATGCTGCACTAAGATCCAACACAACGAGGACAGACACGAATCCCTGATCTGAAGCTATTAGAAGGTCATTAGGGACTAAAAGTCTTCATTACTTTCCTGGAGAAACTCAGACAGCCGATTGGCTACAACCTTTTCAAGGATTTCACACCGGAAGGGGAGGTTAAATATCGGTCTGTAGTTGACTAAAACCTCCAGGTCCATGGTGGAGTTTTTGAGAAAGGTGCTTGATTACAGCTAGTTTCAAGGGCTGTGGTACATGTCCTGATGATAATGAGAGATTGATTGTGTTCAGTAACGTACTATCAATAAGGGGCAGACTTTCTTTAAGTCATTTTGTATGAATGTGATCTAAGATACAAGTTGTAGGTTTAGAAAATGAGATTATTTTTGTAAACTGATCAAGGGTTATCAGAGAGAAGCTGTCTAAATAATTTGTAGGATTTTCATCTGTTTTCAATAACTCCTCAATTCATTTACTTCTGTTGTGTTAAAAACAGTTTCTTCTAATAAATGTTGGATATGCTGTTATTTTGCTGACGTTCTCAGTTGCACGCAGCATCTGTTGCACTTCTGTCCATGCTGGGCCAGGGATCCCTATCATGTGGCTCGCTCTGAAGTTTATTTTTTTCCATACTCTTGTCGAGGGTTAAGAGCATAAGATATCGCACCTTGTTAAAGCCCTATTAGACAAGTTGTGATTTGGGAATATGGGCTAAACAAATAACAATTGATTGATTTATCGATTGTTTGAAAAAAGATCAGGTATGTTTAGAAGACTGATATTTATGATTGTGTGCCGAACCAAATCTGGATCTAGTGAATTTAAATGTGGTTTAATAAGGGGACCTTTTGACCTTGGCGGAGATATGCACTCAACTGAGAGCCATTTTAGGTTTTATCTATGATTTCACTGCAAAATTCGAATAAAGTCAAATTTCCTTTAAATCCTGCAACATCACAGGATTGGCTTCTGATGTTGTCGGTTCTATTTCCATGCTCAACTGAAGGTTGTACTTACGACACTGATAAAAATATGATTTCCTCATCCTACCTGTGGGGGACATCAAGTCACTCCAAGAGCAAGTCTTGCATTGTGTAACAGAATATAACCAAAATGAATTCTACAGCAGTGATTCAAAATAATTAAAGTTGGATACTGAAGTACAAATGATTCAATACTGGTGATATACATATGAGTTACTATGGGTCAGAAGAATAGAAGAGAAATTAATAGTAGTCATTTTTTTTTTAGCAGAGTGGAATATTGTCTTGAGCTCAAAAAGATGTAGCAAGAGAACCATGCACACAGTGACACATGAATGAAACATAAAAAATTACATCCGGATGTATGCAGTACTGTGGAGCAACATGTGCAGCTTTAGTTCTGATCAGAAAATGCTAACAGTACCTTAAAATGATAGTCTTTGTCCCTGTATATTTTTTGACCAAAGCTTGTGGAGAATCTTTGAAAGTAAATTTTCACTGTAAAGTGCTCTTAGAAAAGCGAGTATAGTGTTCTGATGTGTACCAATCTGCTCCCTCTCTGCCCACAGGTATGTGCGCATCCTGGGAAATATGGTACATGCGATCCAGATCAAAACCAAGCTGTGCCAACTGGTGGAAGTTATGATGGAGAGAAGAGATGACCTATCTTTCTGCCAGGAGATGAAATTTAGGTCAGTCAAAACCGCTAATGGTTACACACATCAGTCTAGAAATTTGACACGGCCACCTCCACATTTCCAAACCATCCACCTGTGCCAGTGTTGTACTTTCTTAAATGGGATGCATGTATTTATTGAACACGTTCACATTGTGAGAAAGGGGTGACTTTTTTATAGTAAATTTTACTCATACTACAGGAACAAGATGGTAGAGTACCTGACAGACTGGGTGATGGGAACCTCCAACCAGGCTACTGACGATGACATCAAGTGCCTGACAAGGTTCATGTCTGTTTCCTGTGCATAGCTACATTGTAAGAAACTGAGAGCTGCCTCCTCAATGTGTGTGTGCGTGCGTCTGTTTGCTGTGCAGGGACCTGGACCAGGCCAGCATGGAGGCAGTAGTGTCTCTGTTAGCTGGTCTTCCTCTACAGCCAGAAGAGGGCGATGGAGTAGAACTGATGGAAGCCAAATCTCAGCTCTTCCTCAAGTAAGAACTAATCTGCATTTAACCCCCTTCATGGCACTGCAGCATGTGATCCTAAATTTATCTTGATGAAGAGTCCATTGTTATTTTAGGTGATTTTAGAATTTTGAAAAGGAAAGACTGCAGCATATAATTCTCTGTCGAGGAGGTAATGTTTTAAACTACATTTGTTAGTTAGTTGGATTACACAGAAACTACTGGTCGGATTACCACAGAATCTGCAATTTATTCAGGGACTGAGTGCAATTTGCTGCAGATCCAAATAAAAAATATGGATCTGGTGAATTAAAATGTGGTTTCAATAGGGGACTGTTGGGCCTTGGCAGGTGTATGCACTCTACTGAGTGCCATTCTAGTTTGGAAAGTCTAAAGTGACAAATGACACTTTGGCCGGTCCAAGATAGAAGAGGAAACACTGAAGCTCTTTTATTGTTTCTTCCTTTCCTACAGCCGCTCTGCTGTTAATTTTCCTATATGCAATGTTCTGTCCTGCACATGCTCATATGCAAAAAGCTCATTAGAAGCCCAGTTACCTCTATATTTGGCTGAGAAGTCAGTGTTGTATGTGAAGCTGCATGATAAGCCTGTTTTATTAAATTGTGATGACAATACCATGCTTAGACTATATTGATACAACTTTAATTTCTCAATTTTGATATGAACAATGATTTATCATACATAAATACCATCTATCTAAAAATGGGTTGTTAAAAACCCTTTAAAGGCTTCTTGCTCCTAGGTTTTAGGTGTCCTGTGTTCATTTCGTTGACGAAACCTTTTTCCCATGACTAAGACGAGACGAAGACGTAACAAAAACAGATCTTTGAAAATAAAAACTATGACTAAATCTATTTTAACTTTCGTTGACGAGACAAAAATGTTGGTGGTTGACTAAGTCATAATAATTTTTAAAAACATCGTATCAGGCCGTCATGAAGTACCAGTAGCGGGCGAGTGTATGTGTGTGCTCCCAGATAGAGCACAAATACCGGTCCCGGGGCTCCGCCCCCACTCACTCGCTCAG
This sequence comes from Limanda limanda, assembly GCF_963576545.1. Classification (NCBI taxonomy): domain Eukaryota; kingdom Metazoa; phylum Chordata; class Actinopteri; order Pleuronectiformes; family Pleuronectidae; genus Limanda; species Limanda limanda. Next base: position 171,911 of record NC_083641.1, on the reverse strand, counting down.
AGACACAGTGAGATCAGAGCTCGTTCACGTGAAGCAGCCAGTCACTGACTCACCGGCTGCTTCTAATCAATGGAAACAGTGAAAACACACAGTTTCTCTGGTCTAAGCTGCTCAGAGATCAGCGCTGCTGCTTCTTGATCAGAGCAGAAGCTGCAGTTGGTTTCTACTGAGCTTCGGTTTCTGTGTCTGCCTCCAGTCTGACCTGATCTGAACACTTTTTGTTTTCACATTTCGCCAACTAAAATATATATTTTTAAGCTATTAGGCTGCAGCTATATGTTTTTATTTATTTCAAAATAGGGTACTTCTTATTTCATACATTTTCCACAAATATGGGGAGTCAAATAGCCCTACATAGTTCTGTGTTTAATTTATTTCAAAGTAGACCTACACTTGCTTGTGTATTTTCTTCTCCTCTTCATACGCGTTTGGTGTTTTCCTTTGTTGTAACAGGTTAAAATAGAAATAAAATGTCAACAGTTTTCTTTATTGTCGTTCTATAATTTCATAAAAGCAACAAACTGTAGTTTAATATAGTATAACTTTATATAAAACTTAATTAGCTTTGTTATCAAATAAGTTTTTGCGGCTCCAGACAAATTTTATTTGGGGGAAGAGGGGGCAAAATGGCTCTTTTGATAGTAAAGGTTGCCGACCCCTGCCACAGACCGATGCTAGGAGGGATATCCAATGGACAACCTAAGTACTGCAAGCTTGACTTTTATAAAGTTGTAGACACAACACAGGGGGTCCCTGGGCCTAAGAAGGGAAGGAAAGGAGTTTAATGTGGCTATTAAATGTGACTAAAACAAGACTAAAATGTAATTAGTTTTCGTCTACGAAAACTAGACTAAAACTAAGAAGGATAAAAATGACTAAATGTGAAACTAATATAATAAATCAAAAATAGCTGCTAAAATTAACACTGTAGGTGTCACACTGTTTTAGGTGTCACACTGTTGCCGTGTTTTGTCATATTTGGGCTTAGTGACCAGCCTTCAGGAACTCTGTAAAAAGCAGTGTTGGCTCTGGTATTGTTCAGCTTTACTCACAAACGTCATTTTATGAGGTGAGTGGAGTGCATCCAGACTGTCCTGTACTCCACAAGAACAACAGTGCAACTACTGCACATCCATAGTCAAGACTGTCTATGAACAGATTTGAGAAAAGACAATCTCAAACTTGCTGTTTGTACATATCCTAATAACAAGTAGAGTTGGATAGCTGAAATATGTAAAAAGGAAATTATGGTAAATTATGTGCATGGCGAAGCCCTTTGCTAAGGATGATCTGTTATTGTTTGAGCAGGTACTTCACTCTATTCATGAACCTGCTGAATGACTGCAGTGAGGTGGAGGACGAGGGCCAGGCAGTGGGGGGACGAAAAAGAGGAATGTCTCGCCGATTGGCCTCGCTTCGCCACTGCACCGTCCTGGCCATGTCCAACCTGCTCAATGCTAACGTAGACAGTGGTCTCATGCACTCAATTGGTAAGTCACCCACAATATAAATGGGGGGAAATTTTGCTAATACTTAAGAGTCCAGAAGAGTTTTCCCAGGAGTGCAAATGTAGGTTTCCTTTTCCTCTTAAGGTCTGGGCTACCACAAGGACCTGCAGACTCGAGCCACCTTCATGGAGGTACTGACTAAGATCCTGCAGCAGGGAACAGAGTTTGACACGCTGGCTGAGACTGTTCTTGCCGACCGTTTTGAGAGGCTGGTGGAGCTGGTGACAATGATGGGAGACCAGGGAGAGCTGCCCATCGCCATGGCTCTGGCTAATGTGGTTCCTGGATCTCAGTGGGTCTGTACCAGCTGTTAATTTAGGATTGGTTTCAAACAGTATGTTGATATTGTGAATGTTTGCTATATGCTGAGTGTACCTATTCGAATATGTCTGCATACATATAGAAACAAGCTATTAAATGTTGTATTAACTTATCATAAAACATTTTCCTCCAGTGATATGTATATATTCAGGCTGCATAGCGAAAATTCACTGTGTGTGTGTGTGTGTGTGTGTGTGTGTGTGTGTGTGTGTGTGTGTGTGTGTGTGTGTGTGTGTGTGTGTGTGTGTGTGTGTGTGTGTGTGTGTGTGTGTGTGTGTGTGTGTGTGTGTGTGTGTGTGTGTGTGTGTGTGTGTGTGTGTGTGTGTGTGTGTGTGATGTTTTAATCCTAGGATGAACTTGCCAGAGTCCTGGTGACACTGTTTGATTCCCGTCACCTCCTCTACCAGCTGCTGTGGAACATGTTCTCTAAAGAGGTGGAGCTGGCTGACTCCATGCAAACTCTCTTCAGAGGAAACAGCCTAGCTAGCAAAATAATGACCTTCTGTTTTAAGGTAGAGGACACAGCCAAACTTGTGTTTTCAAATTACTTGAAATGCCAATTTACAAAATCAAACACTGCCCAAACCTGTTTTATGCTGAATTATGCTAGGTATATGGGGCAGCATACTTGCAGAAGCTACTGGAGCCTTTATTAAGAGGGGTCATAACCACTCCTGACCACATCATCTTTGAGGTGGACCCCACCAGGTAAGAACCTACACCACTGCTCTAATACTATTCATTGGTAGCATTTAGTTTTTTGATTGAAATAATCCAGGCGAAGTTCATAAATATTCAAACTGGATATTGTAGAAGATGTCAGAGTAAGATAGGTTATACCAGATGTAGACCATGCACAATTATATGCAAACATTTTAAATACACTTGCATTAACTTTGAGAGATATACCTTCACCAAGGCCAAACTCTCCCTTCATGAAACAACATTTAAATACACTGGATTCAGATTTATTTTCAGATCTACACAAAATCACACATACTCATAGATATCAGTCACCTTACCATGCCTGATTTTTTCATCATAATAAATACATTATTTTCTTACAAATAAAGGAAAAAATTGCAGCACCTCCTGCTGTGTTTTTTTTTCACATCGGCTCCTTGGAAAGTCCAGAGGTCCAAAGTCAGAGATTTACATTCACACATACAGTCCCTCTGAAGAATGAGTTTTCCAGTCCAACAGAATATTGGAAGCATTAGACTTATACAGCACTTTTTAAAACACAGTAACAAATTAATTAACAAAGAAAGACAACAAATCGAAACACAGAAATAGAATAAATAGTCAATCAAGAAAATCAAGAAAGGCTTTCTGATAATTTTTTTTTATGTGCTTACATCAGTGATAATAAAATGTGTTTTTTAAAGAAGGGTCTTTAAAGTTGGAACTGATTCTGCCAAACTGATTTCTTAAGACAGATCATTCCAGAACTTTCTGTCCAGTTTTTAGCCTGATCAAGAATTCTGCATAAGGATTTCAAGCTACGCAGAGCCTTGTATGGGATCAGAAGGTCTATAATATACTCAGTTATAGTAATTATTAGGGCTGTCAAAATGAACGCGTTAATGCGGGATGATTCATTTGTGGAATACGCGTTCATGCGCAGAATGACCCTTTTTGTTTTCACATTTCGCCAACTAAAATTTATATTTTTAAGCTATTAGGCTGCAGCTATATGTTTTTATTTATTTTAAAATAGGGTACTTCTTATTTCATACATTTTCCACAAATATGGGGAGGACTCAAATAGCCCTACATAGTTCTGTGTTTAATTTATTTCAAAGTAGGCCTACACTTGCTTGTGTATTTTCTTCTCCTCTTTATACGCGTTTGGTGTTTTCCTTTGATGTAACAGGTTAAAATAGAAATTAAATGTCAACAGTTTTCTGTCCAGTTTTTAGCCTGATCAAGAATTCTGCATAAGGATTTCAAGCTACGCAGAGCCTTGTATGGGATCAGAAGGTCTATAATATACTCAGTTATAGTAATTATTAGGGCTGTCAAAATGAACGCGTTAATGCGGGATGATTCATTTGTGGAAAACGCGTTCATGCGCAGAATGACCCTTTTTGTTTTCACATTTCGCCAACTAAAATTTATATTTTTAAGCTATTAGGCTGCAGCTATATGTTTTTATTTATTTTAAAATAGGGTACTTCTTATTTCATACATTTTCCACAAATATGGGGAGGACTCAAATAGCCCTACATAGTTCTGTGTTTAATTTATTTCAAAGTAGGCCTACACTTGCTTGTGTATTTTCTTCTCCTCTTTATACGCGTTTGGTGTTTTCCTTTGTTGTAACAGGTTAAAATAGAAATTAAATGTCAACAGTTTTCTGTCCAGTTTTTAGCCTGATCAAGAATTCTGCATAAGGATTTCAAGCTACGCAGAGCCTTGTATGGGATCAGAAGGTCTATAATATACTCAGTTATAGTAATTATTAGGGCTGTCAAAATGAACGCGTTAACGCGGGATGATTCATTTGTGGAATACGCGTTCATGCGCAGAATGACCCTTTTTGTTTTCACATTTCGCCAACTAAAATATATATTTTTAAGCTATTAGGCTGCAGCTATATGTTTTTATTTATTTCAACATAGGGTACTTCTTATTTCATACATTTTCCACAAATATGGGGAGGACTCAAATAGCCCTACATAGTTCTGTGTTTAATTTATTTCAAAGTAGGCCTACACTTGCTTGTGTATTTTCTTCTCCTCTTCATACGAACAGAATGACCTGCTCCATGTACCCATACCTGCCCCCAGTCACTCACTCAGAGCGACACATGCAATGAGATCAGAGCTCGTTCATGTGAAGCAGCCGGTCAGTGACTTTGAAGAAGAACAGTGAAAACTCAGAGTCTGTCTGGTCACAGCTGCTCAGTGATAAGGGCTGATGCGTCATGATCAGAGCAGAAGCTGCAGTTGGTTTGTACCAAGCTGGAGTTTCTGTGTCCTCCTCCACTCTGCTCTCACTTGAACTAAAAAAAACACTTATCACTAGTTACCAGGACCTGATCAGTACATGAAGTCACTTAGAGATGCTAACAGTCAGGATTCAGAGTTAAAGTGTCGAGGCGACACGCAGACATGATCCGACACCATCTATTCAGAACCGAACACATGACACTAAATAATGAACAATGAACGTGAACAAGTTCATTTTCATCTGCATGAACTGAACTTGGAACTCGTTCTTTTTAAGTGTAAACTGGCTCAACACTGCTTCTGCAGAAGGGCTCAGATTCAGATTTCACATTTAATTGTGTAAAGATTTAGTTGTTTATTTGGTTTGAAAACGAAAAGAAAAAACTTTTATTCAACCATCCCATATTTGCTAAAAAAACAATTGTTTAGGATAAAGGTTCTTTGAGTTTGTTTTGTGGTATGTTTTTTTTACATTCTTTTTTTCAATCTTAACTATTATTTGGACTAGTCATCAATAAATATATTCAACATTTTTTACAATCCTAAACAAATACAGGCAACCACAGAAACATGGCTAAAAAAAAGTTTGTGCATTTAAATAAAGACATTTTTGCTATATATCTGACACTTTTTGTGACATGTTGCTCAAAACACAAATTGACACTCAAACAGCCACAAGGATGGCTTGAATTAGTTTGACAAGATTTAATTTATTCTGTTTTTTCCAGGTTCATTGCAAACACACACACCTCATATATATATTTGTGTGTGTCTGTGTGTATAACAGAAGCTGCCGATTTTCTTTTCAGGCTGGAACAAGTTGAGAACCTGGAGGAGAACCAGAGGAACTTGCTGCAGATCACTGAGCGGTTCTTCCAGGCCATCATTGGTTCATCCAGCGAGTTCCCCCCACAGCTCCGCAGTGTCTGCCACTGTCTCTACCAGGTAGGGTTCGTCATACCACCCGTTCTTCCACTGAACTAAAGCTTCAATCAGCACCCCTATAGAGTCAAATATGAGTCATTAAAGTGCATTCATATATTTTAATGTGGGTTTGGAAAACATAATAATTTTTACATGATGAATCTTTAGTTAACCTTTGCAGCTGTATAAATATTGTATACCAATATGAAAACACTTTGAGCACACATTTAATTAACATTTTTAGATGTGTGTGTGTAATTCAAATTTGTGCTGGATTATTTTCAACAGTGATGTTTCACAAAGTTCGAAGAGATGGACAAACAAATTTTATTATCTGTATATGGGAGCTGAAGTTACAAGCGCTAATTGTGACCCTGTTTTTATAACTGAGCTGACACCCTAATCAAACTTTAAAATTAGGGCAGAAGAAGACACACGCCTACCCTGCCTCCAAGTTATTTTTCGTGATTACCTAGCCTTATTGGTAACATTTGCCTAGCTATGATGTTATCTGGTGTCATGAATTTGACAGGGCTAGGAGGAAAGCATAATGAGCCCCTAGAGCTGTGTAAGGACCACTACTTGTACATAGTCATTACTTCAAGGTAAGGGTGCAGTCAAACTACTACTCCCCTGCTGACCTGTGCTCATGCTGCACATTAACGTACCAGGCCTGAGCACAGAAAATGGTCTGTATTTATATGGATCTTAAAATGTCTTGATGAACACTCAAAGCTCTTTTAAAGCTCTTTACAGTTTTTGCATTCACCCATTTTGACACATTCATAAAGTGCATCTGTGTGCTGCAATTTCTCACACACTGCCATCACAGCCATCAAAGGACATTTTGGCTTGTTGAATGAGGGAGACTGGGATCCTACCGCTGACCCTCTTGTCAGTGGACGACTCACTCTACCTCCTGAGCCACAGCTGCCTCGGTCTGTCTGTACCCTAACCCTAACCCAGTGATTCTCAAACTGTGTGGCGCGCCACACAGAGGCATAACAGATGGGGCGCACGACCGGGAGGGGGAACTATGAGGCGGAACTAATATTTTAGCCGAACCAATGTTTTAACGTCCGCATCTCTTTAACGGTGGAGCAGTAAACAAATCGCTCTTTCGCTGTAGACAGGGGTCGGCAACCCTAGGCTCTGAAGCCGCGGGCAGCTCTTCATTCCCTCTGCAGTGGCTCCCTGACAGCGCACACACAGGCCCCGGGGCTCCGCACCCCGCCCCGCTCACTCGCTCAGAGAGACACAGTGAGATCAGAGCTCGTTCACGTGAAGCAGCCGGTCAGGGACAAACAAGAAACAGTGTTCAAAAACCAAGTTGAAAAGAAAGTACGATGAAGCCTGTCTTGCTCTTCTGTTCACAGTCAATGTGGTTGGACATGAGGAGCGACCAGTGTGTATTTTATGTCTGAAAACTCTATGAGACCCAACAAATTAAGAAGACTCTTAGAAACATTACACCCCAGTCACTTGCATCTGTTATTTTTGGTTGAGCTTTATCATCTTTGTAACAAAGTGATTAGAATTGAATTAATTTTTTCTCTATTATTGCTCTATTATTGCAAAAGTACAGACTGATGGAGGAATGCAGTGATAAATGTCACCAAAAGTACTTCAATAAGGTTGAATTTAAGCAAACTTATTGCACTATTTTTTGAAAAAAGCGTCACAAAAAGTTGTTTGAAAAAGCATTTTTATTTGCACACCAGAAATTTCTGAAAGTAATGTGGTTCTAATGTTCATGTGTATATTATGTAAATACACATGTTAAACTTGGCCCATTTTGTTTGGGCAGGGGAGCGGTTTGGGCATGAAACATATTCTAGACCGAAAGTGGGGCATGACAAGTTTGAGAACCACTGCCCTTACCCAAGAAACTTTATTATTTATTATTTTATTACCTTAACACTTTGCATGTGTATGGTTAAGGGCCCAAATAAGTATTGTGTTCTTGACACGCAATATGTTTAGTATTAATAAACTCTGAAAAAATACGCAACTAGTGCCTTGCAGTCTTTGGAGGCTGGGCTAAAGGGTGTCTGTGGGGCCAAGTTGAACATGTCTATGTCCATGGATAACTTACAGCAGTGGTGAACCTCCAGCAATAATATCTGGCCCGCCAGATCATGTTATTAATTCTTTTTTTTCCGTTTCTCCATGTCGGACTAACAAAAACATTCACAGATGTTACTGGTGCTGATCTCTGTCATGACAGCAACATTCAGTGTTTCTATTTAATTATTTACACTGGCGGCCCGCCATATTCCAATTTGTCTATTTTAGTCTTCTCATAATAACATAAGAAATCTCTAAGTTGATTTGTTCAGCGCTGTTTGGAGCACTATTTCCTGCGTGGTTGCTCGCACTTTAGTGCTACCACATGCTCACGCTACAGCAAGTTAGGGTACCACCGCCTCATAGTTTGAGCTGCTCCACGGAGAAACAACAAAAAGACGAACCTGGATTGATCTATCCAAAAATCCAAGAGGATTCTCCCTACCCTGTCTAGTGCCCCTGAGCAAGGCTCCTTACTCCCCCAACATCTGCTCCCCGGGCGCCGTACATGGCTGCCCACTGCTCTGTGTGTCCTGCACCAGATGGGTTAAAAGCAGAGGTTAAATGAATGTGTTTGGGACAAATAAATGTATCTTAATCTTAATCTGTTTTTTATGAGACTGACCGATGTGCACATGCATGTCCACTCCTATTACCACTTTAGACTTAAGTAATTCTGTGTGAAATATTGACATTCCCGGAATGAACAAAGCAAAAACACAATTAGGGGTGGATATTTCATGTAATTGTTGCGGGGATGTAAATTATATATATATATATATATATATATATATGTATTAACTTATATTATTAGAGTAATAATAACTATAATGGTTAAACCAATGTCCCACATATTAACGTTGCACACACGCAACAGGTTAGGGGTAAAAGGCAAAAGTAGTATTTTGCTGAGATTTTAAAATGGATTGAGAGTCAATGTTACAAATGTCTGGTGGTAGAGAGTTCCAGAGCCAGGGAGAAGAGCGGCTGAAGGCTCTAAATCAAATGGTTGTCAAACGGGTAGGTGGTACATTGAGGTGGATTTTAAAAATGTTGTGTTTGACTGGGAGCCAATAAAGCTGCTGAAGGAATGATGTGATTAATGAAGGGGGTTCTGGAAATGATGTGAGCTGCAGAGTTCTGGAGTAGTTGAAGTTTATTAAGAAATTTATGAGGGAGACCAAAAAGAAGGGAATTACAGTCATCTATAGGGGAAACAAGGGTGTGAACGAAAATGGCGGTGCTGTTGGGTGATAGGGATGGGCGGAGGCGATTAATGTTGTGTATATGGAAGTATGCAGACCAGGTAGCATTATTGATGTGGGTTTGGAAAGATGGTGTGCTGTCAAGGATGACACCCAGACTCTAACCTGAGGGGGAGAGAGAAACTAAAGAGTTGTCAATACTGAAGGGAAAGCTGTCTGATTTTGTTAAGGTGGATTTGGTGCCAATAAGGAGAACTTTGGTTTTATTGCTATTGAGTTGGAGGAAATTGCAGGAGAACCAGGATTTATTTTGCTGTAGGCAGTCAGAAAGGGAGGTGGGCGAGAGGATAGAGTTAGGTTTGGTTATCAATCAATCATCATCAATCCAATTTTATTGGCATAGCCCAATTTCACAAATCACACTTTTTGTCATAGGGCTTTAACAAGGTGTGACATACTCTGACCCTAACTCTCAACAAGAGTAAGGAAAAACTAAAAATGTTGACAGGGTAAAAAGAACGATACACCTCTGGACTGACAGAAGTGCAATAGATAGCACGTGTAATGGAGAACATCAGAAAGATACGGGTATATGCAGCATTGATTAGAATAAACAGTTTGTAGCATAATGGAAGGTAAATTAATTGATGGCTTACTATCAGTAATGGTAGGGTATAGCAAGCAGTCTTGTTGTAATCATAGTCCACAATCATTATCCACCGCCGCCATCAGCAGCTGCCACATTGATTCCAACACGATACAGGATCCGCCATTACGATCACAATCTCTGATTCGCGATCTACCATCATAATCCACAATGTGGCTGCAGCCACGGCGCCTTGATCTGTGGATGAAAAGGCATAGGGACTCCGGAGAATAAGTCATGTCAGTAACATATATTGATGAAATCATAAAGGAAGGTTTTAAGCCTTCTCTTAAACGTACAGATGGTGTCTGTCTCCCAAACTGAAACTGGGAGATAATTCCACAGGAGACGAGCTTGATAGCTGAAAGCTCTGGCTCCCACTCTACCTTTAGAGACGATAAGTAATACTGGATTCTGTGAGTGCAGTGCTCTATTCGGGTGATATGAAACTATCAGCTCTAATGTATATTGGTACAATCAGAGTTTGCTTCCTCTTCACTCCCCCCCTGACCTGCGCCCACTGATCACAAACACTAACGACAAAATGTGTGAATACATAAGCAAAGTCATCTAAGGTAAATAAATAATGACATATGCATAATGAAAAAAACAAAACTATCTGTCCTTTCCATAAGTGATCAGCAGTTTCCAAATCCTTTTGAATTCCTCTAGTCTGTTGAGTATCAATCAGTATTGTTAATCAGGACTTCTTTTCCAAAGCAAAAGAATAAAAGTCTGTGCACAGAGAACCTTTTGTTTCTGTTTAATCAAGAGTGGGTCTGGTTTTACTTAGATCACTTGAAAATTTGAAAATATGTGCCCAGAATCCTTGTAATTTAGTCATAACGCTTAGCTATGGAGAAGATCTGCTTCTGATTGGTCACATTTCACAAAGCTGCGCAATACTTTTCGAAAGATTTTATGTAGTTTTACTTTTGAATAGTGCACGGACTGACACGGACAGAGAAACGCCCTCTCGGATTTTTCTAACTAGATGGCATGGCGGAGAGCCTAGGCTGTGATTGGTTCGCTAACGACAGCATTTCCAAACGACACCATTTACGGACCTCAAACTTCCTGTTTCATCCCCTATATCACAATACCCAAACACAACTACGATTAATGTGACATGTGTGTTAAGCCAGCGGAGTTGTCCGGCTGACGGTGGCTGGTTAGAGCACTAACGGCATGTGTTTACTGTCACATACGGTTATAACCCCTGTCATAACGGCGCTAGCGTGCTAGCCACCATGCTAACTTCGGTGGTAACAGCGCAAAAACCCACTGTCACGACTTTAATTCCAAGGTTATCATGACACTGTTTCTCAAATAACGTCAGGTTAGAAGCAAACACTTGGTAGTAGTTCGTATCAGGAGTCCCGACTGACTGTATTCGAAGCTGGAGGGAAGCTAGCTGCCTCCGTGTAGCTTCAAGCCGTGGAATTAGCAACGCAGTTCGGAAACAAGACTGGGGAACCGCTGCGCTAAGAATTGATAACAATAGCATTTTGACCCGCTCGGTGTCACTTTATTTAGTTCTGTTAGTTGCCATTGTTCACTGTGTGTTAGGAAAGCCGGGAGGAGGTAAACAAACACTCAACGACTTCTTCTACATATTGTAGTCATGAGGTAGGCTTCTCTAAGCTTGTCTTCCGTTGCGCCACTTATTGTTCTGGCGGTGAATTGTTTTCAGCACCCACAGCTTTTCGGAGAACTATAAATCAAAAAGTGTCCGTTGGATCCGTCCGTCCGTAACGGATTCGGAGTAGCATACTGGAGCCTTTAGACGTTCCGCGGCCTCATCGTTATTGAGATGGGTTCTCACATAGTGTCTAACCTGAAGATATCTAAAGATGTCCTTCTTTGACAACTTGTACTTCTCCTTAAGCTGCTGGAACAACAAACGCTCTCCGAATGTATAAATCCCCAATGCAACAAAGTACTAATTCTTTCCATTGGTGAAAGGCACCATCCAATGTTGAAGGATGAATGAGGGATTTGGATGGATATGGATTGACCAGAAGTTGCTTATTTATTTTAATTAGAAAACTATTTTCAGAACAGCCTTTGAATTGAGACAAGTTTTTTATAAACCTCAGTGGTTAAAATTCCGTGAATCAATGAACACAACAGATGCAGTATTAATAAAAATGCAGTTTTCATACTCAACAAGTTTCTGTACTCAACATTTTCTTTCTCATTCTTTTTACTTTTTAAAAATTACATTTATGCAGTGTGATGTTTGAGTGTGTGACTGATCACATGGCTTTTTTTTACTACCTGTCGTAGTTTTGTTGGGGGGGGGCTGCTGTATTTTTTATTTCTACACAAAGTAAAACACAATGTTAGTTATGTGGTGTTGGTGTGTTTGTAAGTGAGTACAAGAGAGGAGCGCTCGCTATGTGTGCGTCTAGCCGGGCTGGGTGCACTGTGACTCGGCCACTGGATGCTTAAAATATATGATCATAGATAAATATGTTACACGTTAGTATCCCTGTGGACAGTAGTGATGGGAAGTTGGGATCATTTTACCGACTCAGTTCTTTCAATCTCGTTCAGTAAAATGAACAAATCTTTTTTCGAGTCATTCGTTCATTTCAATGGGGGGGGAAATCCCTGCATTTAAATAATGTATCATGACAGTTTGGATGATTTGAAATGGTCATTGGTTCATCTGCCGGATATGAGTCTTTGGATCCTTTTTCACGTGACCTGCTGATGCGCGGCCACGAGAAAATGAACGAATCTCTCTTTGAGAGGACTCGTTACTCCCGAGTCTTTGTAAGAATTCGTTCAAAATGAACCAGTGTTCGAATTACGTTGGAGCCAGAGGGAGCCGAGCTCCCAGAGAGTGAGGACTAGCTCCCATGAAAGCAACAAAGTCAAAAATCTGAGGGGGTCTCTCATATCTAAAGTAGGGGTGCAACGATTGGTCAACGTCGTCGACAAAAATAGTCGCCGACGAATTTACTCGTCGATGAATCGTTGGTTATGTCATAGCGCGTGTGTCTCGTGCCGTGCAGCAGAACTAAAAGTCATTTTTACTGGAGGTGCTGATGGAAGTAGCTGAGGAGTGAGCCATCTCGCTTCCTTCCTATCTCTGAAAGTCGTGCATGTGCAATAGCGACAGAACACGGACCTGCTTTGCATGGTAGCATGACATGTGCATTTGAGGAGGAGGCATCGTAACGGAGACGATGCGGACTCGCCTCGGTAAAATAGCCTGTTAGCTAGCTTGCTATATACCTGTGCGCAGGATTCTAGAATCCATTACAAAAATATGGTATAAACTTTTTTTTTAACAAGTTTAAAAGCGAAAGGTTATCCCATTGCGTGACAAACGTGTTATTATGATCACAATTATTTAGTCCGAAGAAGACTGTAGTTTGGTTTGTGGATGTTTATATTGCTGTTATTTTCACTGTCATTTTTGTTAACAGGAAAAATGGATACTTGATTTTAAAATTAATTTGTTTCTATTAGCACTTTGCCTGTCCTTGGTTTTAAATGGACAAAAACTTGATTTTTCTTTTCTTTTGTGTCAACAGTACCCTTATATGCAGCAAAGTTTATTAAAAGACATTTTTTTAATGAAGTATCGATCTTAATTGTCTTTATTTTCAGTCATCACATGCCTCGAACAACCTCAAGCTAAATTTAAAAGCTGTTTGCTAAATAAGATCAATTGAGAATTTGTGTCATTCATAATCCGATTAGTCAATTAAATGTTTCAATAATCGGTGACTAATCGACTATCACAATACTCGTGGACAGAGTGGCTGTAACAACGACATGATTGTCTTGTGTGGCGCTGCTGGCACCGCAGCAGTGAACTTATTATAGGTGTAGGGTTAAGAGCTCTGTGTGTGGCTGGCCTATCAAGGAATTATGTAGACACAGCTAGGATTTTCCTTAATCACGAGTACGGATATTGACACATTTAACTATGATATGTATGAAATAATCTAATTGCGATTTTTTTCCTCAATATTGCGATTTAATATGCGATTTTTTTATTTGATCCAATTTTTTTCCCCAACAAAACGTAATGAATGATTTAAATATGACCAACACAATATTAGATACATTTAGTGTCAAATAATATTTAAAATTATAGGTGTCTTACTGCTCCCAAGTCAGAAACATTTCACACAACTGAAACATAGAATTTGCCTCTACTATACTTTGAAAATATTTTGTAAAATCAAAGTAAAAAAGTTATAAATAAAAAACGGAGAAATGCACAGGCCACAAAGTCAAACAGTACAACTGCATGTATGAACAGTTTCCTGAAGTTAATGAAATGGTCCCACTCCTCAGACTGTGATTTTTAACCCTTTCGAACACAAGCCTTGAGCATCCTGTTCATGTCCGGGTGGTCGTGCAGCGGTACGCCGGGCCTCAGCTGGAACACCCCCATGCTGAACACCTCCGTCTCGCAGATGTGTGTGTAGGTGACCGGGGGGCTCCGGAGCTCGGCCGCCCCGGCGCTCGGCTCGCTGCCCCGGAGCTCGGCTTGCTTTTCCGGGGAGGGATTTTCAGGTCCGCCGCCCGCAACGCGATCACCAGCGAGATGAGCTCGCTCTATGTTTGCGCCACGTAGGTGATGCCGGCATGCTTCGCTATCTTCTGGATCAGCGGAGTTTTGTTGTCCCGCGGCATTCTGGCTGCGGGTGCGGACGGCAGCCCGGTGCGCTACTCTCGTTCGCACGTTATAATCACGCACGTTGCGATTAGGAAATCGCGTTTTATCATATCCCGATTAAATCGCAAATGCAATTAATCGTTAAGCCCTACTATGATGGTACTTGTGCCTGAAAAGTACATTAGCCGTACTGGATAGTTGTTTCATCCGAGTATTCGGCTCAACCCTAGTATATAGGCAAGTTTTGGATAAGATATATCCATTGAGTCAGATTCCACTTTGCTCAAAAGATTAGTTGATCAGATTCAACATTGGGGCACACACTCTGGAGAAATGAGCAGATATGAAACTTATCGGTAGCTCACGCAGGTTTTAGTTTAAAATCAAGTACAGGGTTTCCCCCAGTGCTGTATAGGCCTGGCGGGCCGCCAGGCTTTACTCCCCCCCCCCCCCCGCCAGGCTAAGCGTCGCATGTTTTTTTTATTTAAAAAAAAAAAAAAATCCGTCATTCGCGCACATCAACAACACTTCACTTCCTCATTGAGCCCCGATCCCCAAGCAACCATCCTATTGGTCCAAACAGTCACATGTCCCACCCAGACGCCTTCACTGACCCTCGGACATCAGAACGCTCCTTCAACAGTGTTTTACTGAACATACGTCGCCTTCACTGACCCTCAGACATCAGAACGCTCCTTCAACACAGTGTTTTACTGAACATAAGTCAAAACTGAACATAAACATAAACCTAGTCCGTTACACGATTAGGCTGCAGCTATTTGGTTTTATTTATTTAAAAATAGGGTACTTCTTATTTCATAAATTTTCCACAAATATGAGGACTCAAATAGCCCTACAAAGTTCTGTGTTTAATTTATTTCAAAGTAGGCCAATACTTGCCTGTGTATTTTGTTTGTTTGTTATTTTGTTGCTTGTCTGTTTGAGCAGCTGGCTGAAAGCAAAGAAGTAGTACGCTTTTCTTTTATTGGTAACCAAACTGTTACAGTTCATTGTTTCTGAAAGAAGAGGCCTGACTGCTATGTTCACAGCAAACTTGAATTTTTTTTAATATTAAGTAGGGCTGCCACTAACGACTATTTTTCTATCGATTAATCTGACGACTATTTTATCGATTAGTCGATTAATCTAAACGATTAATTTTCCTCCAAAAAAATCAAATTGACCATTTCAATTCAGTTAATTTTATTTTGATAACAAACTATGTCATCGTATAATGCAGCACAAAACAAAATGTAAACAAAGGCTCAAATATTAAAGTGCAAAACTGTAGGTTTAAACTAGCAACTCCAACGTGATAAAAATAAATAAAAAAGAGGGCTTATAAGTTAAGTCAGCAGTGCAACTCAAAAAGATATCAAAGTATCTATTTAACCCCTTATCAAAATAAAAAAGTTAGGTGTGCATATTAAACAAAGTGCAACATGTTTAGAGTATAAGAAACAATGGTGTCCAGCCCAAAATCCGACTCAACACCCCCCCCCCGCGGGTGCCTTCTAGCAGCCCTACCACCAGGCTTAGCAAGTTTTCTGGGGGAAACCCTGAAGTATAATCAGAATCAGAATTCATTTAATTGCCAAGTATATTTGCACATACAGGAAATTGCCTTTGTGTGGTTGGTGCACTCTACAAAAATAACAATCAGACATTAAACAACAAAATATATATAAATATAAGATGAAACCATACCAAAATATGCCACTAACTTGGATATTTCGTATAACCAAAACCTTTGGGGAAGCTTTGGCGAGAAGAATTCTGTGAGAATATACCTAAAAAGAACTATATAAAGTTGGATGCTTATGTGGAAATGGGCCTAGACGATGCCTTGAGCTAAACCAGAGAAGGACGCCCAGATAAAGCCTCCATGAGGTCTGACAAGAGTGTAGTGGAAGGGGCTATAGTGTCACTATACTCAGAGATGACACGCGTCAAGACTAAGATTTGCATCAAAATCAAGATCGAAATCTCAGAGGTGACCACTACATTCAGAGGTAGCAGCACTGACAACCAAGAATGAGGCAGTGATAACAGCTACATGTCCCAAGCCGATGCACCTACTTGGGTTTCTACACACATGCAAGTTGCCCACTTTATCACAGAGGGATCAATCAATAAATCACAATTTGTCTCATAGGACTTTAACAAGAGTAAGGAAAAACGACTAAAACCTTTAAACAGGGTAAAAGAACGTAGAAACCTCAGAGAGCCACATGTGAGGGATCCCTCTCCCAGGACGGACAGAAGTGCAATAGAGGCCACGTGTAATGGAAAACATCAGAAAGATAAGGGGATTTGCAGCATTGATTAGAGTAAACAATTTGTAGCATAATGGAAGGTAAATTAATTGATGGATTATTGTCAGTATCATGGTCTCCCCTAGGCACACCAACAAGTATTTGTTTGTATTGAGTTTAGACTAGGGGTGCAACAATTAGTCGACGTTGTCGACAAAAATCGATGACAAAAATAGTCGCCGACGAAATTACTCGTTTTTATTTCTGTTTCATGTATTAAGAATATTCTCATATTTTTAATTCTAATTCAAAAGTCTGACCCTGTAAATCGAAATTGAATCGATTCGGGAAATGAGCGGTGATGCCCAGCCTGAGTTAAGAAATTACCAATGTAAATGGAAACTGTCAATAAAAGGTACAATAGGTGTTTTATTGCAGTGCCTAAAGGCACAGTGAAAACGTTTGGGTGTGCCTAGATTATGTGCTGGTGCAACCAAAGGTAGTCTGGAGCCCTGCCTCAAGGACAGCATCAAGAACAGAATCAGTCTGTTTAAGTAGGATAGGGGCGGTTCTTCTTTTGCCCCAATTAGACATTTGTCTTATTAGCTAGTCACATTTCTGGCAAATTCAGCCGCTTGTAACTTGCATCTGGTAACTTCAGTGTCACATGCTCAAATAGTAAAATAATGTTTCTGTCTGTCGGACTTTGTGAAACCTCTGTGATGAAAATAACCATGTCCAAATGTTTAATTACATATGCACAAAATCTATCTGAAGATAAGGTCATTTTTATCTATAATTTATAAGCTCTTTGCTACACATACCTGTGTGCATGAAACATTTTCACAAATATATTTAATATTTCTACAGTTGTAAAAGTTAATTACACATTCATAACCATGATTTTTTTTTTTTTTTCAACTTCACTGTTTTATATGTGAATGCATACTTTACATGCACAGGGCATAATTTGAATATAATTGCACAAGTTAAAAATGACCCTCATTTAACTCCATATATTTCACATTTCAAGCTTCTGCATCTCAACCTTCCAGGTCTCCTCATGCTGCTCAACTCATTGCTCTCTACATCACTTGTGTCATCACAGTGAACAGCTGTACTGAATATTTAACCTGATAATTCCATTGGAGCCATCGTAGAGAGCAGGATTTTCATAGCCTCAAAGCTCCATGTGCTTGGTCTTTACACCCCAAGATTTTAAAGCAGCTGAACAATCATGGAACATTACAACTTGATTTAAACTAGAACCCTGTTTTCCTAGCTTTTGCCATCGGGACTGCTTCCCAGTTGGACCAAAAACCGATACATTTAAGATAATAAGTTTACTGATGATGGCAACAATTATTGAAATGAGGCTCTGCTTGAAAAAAAAAACTAGTTGAGATTGAGTAAAAGGTTTTTTATGTTGGTAACAATTGTATTGTGGGCGGCTGTGGCTGAGGGGTAGAGTGGTCGTCCTCCAACCTGAAGGTCGGCAGTTCGATCCACAGTCTGACCCATCTGCTTGCCGAAGGGTCCTTGGACAAGATGTTGAACCCTGAATGCCCCCCATAGAATAACAAAGTGCTGCGAATAGATGCTCTGTATGAATGTGTGTGTGAATGGATGAATGTAAAACTGTACTGTAAAGCGCTTAGAGTGGTCATCAAGACTAGAAAAGTGCTATATAAATACAAAACCATTTACCATTTACCATATTGTTGCCGCAGTTCCCCTGTCAAACATAATGTCAACAACCTGTGATCACACCTAATCCATTACATTTCAATGGTGTCAGTCTTGAGTCCCACAAGACCTTATTTTTTTTGCCTTGATGTCAGTTGCAGAATACAATAATTTGCAAAATTCAGCTACAGGTGTATCTCAATAAATTAGAATATCATGGAAAAGTTTGTTTCGTTAGATAATTCAATTCAACAAGTGAAACTCATATATTATATAGATTCTTTACACACAGTGAAATATTTCAAATGTTTATTTCTTTTAATTTTGATCATAATGGCTTACAGCTAACCCAAAATGCAGAAAATCCCAGAAAATTTGAAAATTACTTAAGACCAATAAAACAAAGGATTTTTAATATAGAAATGTCAGCCTATTGAAAAGATTGTCTATATATATAGGCGAGTTTGCTGGCCAACCATGCACAGGATACCATGCTCATTAAAACAGGTATTGGTACTTTTGGCAGTGTGGGCAGGTGCCAAGTCCTGCTGGAAAAGGAAATCAGCATCTCCATAGACCTTGTCAGGGGAAGGAAGCATGAAGTGCTCTAAAATGTTCTGGTAGACGGCTGCGTTGACTTTGGACTTGATGAAACACAGTGGACAAACACCAGCAGATGACATGGATCCCCAAATCATCACTGACTGTGGAAACTTCACATTGGACTTCAAGCAACTTGGATTCTGTGCCTCTCCACTCTTCCTCCAGACTCTGGGACCTTGATTTCCAAATAAAATGCACATTTTACTCTCATCTGAAAAGAGGACTTTGGACCACTGAGCAAAAGTCCAGTCCTTTTTCTCCTTAGCCCAGGTAAGACGCTTCTGACATTGTCTCTGGTTCAGGAGTGGCTTGACACGAGGAATGCAACAGTTGTAGTCCATGTCATGGATACGTCTGTGCGTGGTGGCCCCTGATGCGCTGACTTCAGCCTCAGTCAACTCCTTGTGAATCTCCCCCATATTCTTGAATGGCCGTTGCTTCACAATCCTCTCAAGGCTGCGGTTATCCCTTTCTACCACACTTTTTCCCTCCACTCAAGTTTCTATGAATATGCTTGGATACAGCACTCTCTGAACAGCCAGCATATTTAGCAATGACCTTTTGTGGCTTACCCTCCTTGTGGAGGGTGTCCACCATATTCAATTTTGTGAGATACTGAATTTGAGTTTCTAATTTTTATTAGCTGTAAGCCATAATCATTAAAATTAAAAGAAATAAACGCTTAAAATATTTTACTCTGTGTTTAGTGAATCTATATAATGAGTTTTACTTTTTGAACTTAACTATTGAAATCAAAATGTTTTCCCATGAAATTCTAATTTATTGAGATGCACCTGTAATCATCTGAAATTACTTAAGGCCTTTGCATCTTTAGAAATGTTGGAAATGAGAGCAGACACAGAGATGCAACAGGGTGTTCCAGCTTCCATGCCTGCATAGCATTGCTGTAGAATGATTTCTATCCCACATCAAGACAACATCTGCTTAGCACATATATCAGTTAGTGTGTTTAAGCTGGAATTCCAGTGTAAAAATACTGTATGAATTGCATTGGCTACAAAGATGAAATATATTGGCTATGCATTGTTCACTTTACGATCTGAATTTCTTACAAAATGATATGCCGTCTTCTATTACTCTATGAAGCCATTTTTACCTCTGAAAGGTGACAGAATTTTTTAAAGTTTGTGAACTTTAATATCCTGCTCTATTTTACCTTCACTGTGAACACGACCCTGAGATTGTTAAACTACCGACTCATCCATGTCCCTTTGCAGTCAGGTGAAAACTGCCACTATGCTTACTGAAGGTCATGGTTTGACAAAACAAAAAAAATTCACAATCAGAAAGCATAGAAACAATTCTGACATCCCAAAAATTGACACCCTCCTTACCCAATATGTGCTTTGTGAATGATATTATTTATGATTTTGAGGGAGAGTATCTCAAACAGGTACTAAATGGAAATATGTTTGAGTACTGAGAATATGGACACAACTCTGACTCCAGTTATTGAGTGTAACCTTAATCCAAGCAATTAAATGCTGCCGCCACACCTTCACAGTTCTGTCTGATCAATCTAAAACTGTTAACAAAATGCTATATATGCTTGAAGTCCCCGAAGCAGTGATAAACACTTTTCTTTCAGGAGTTTAGATTTTTCAGTTTTTAACTAGATAGGAAAATGTGTTACTGTGTGTGTGTGTGTGTGTGTTGTGTGTGTGTGAAGCTGGTGTTGTGACCATGATTGTGCTCATCTCTGTTCTGTAGGCTACTTGTCACTCTCTACTGAATAAAGCAACAGTAAAAGAAAAAAAGGAAAACAAAAAAGCAGTAAGTTTGGAGAATTTATTTTCCCTAAGGCACTTTCCCCTGAAGCAAAAAATCATTTTTTTTGCATTTTTCCCATTTGATTTTTTTAAGTTCTTCATCTCTTTTTCTTTCTTTTTTTAATTGGTATTTCTCTGGAAATGTTCTTTACACTCAACCTTGTTTACAACCCTCTCTCAAAATCGCTGTACTAATATCGGCACCATTTGATTTATTTTCAATTAACTGTTCCATGCAATAGGGACATTCTCTCTTGTCTCTTGTCTCTCTCTTGAAACTCTGTTGCATTCAAGGAGACATTTTTTTTCATCTGCCCTCAAATCACGTCTCCACTTCTTGTATGACTCATTTTGATACATGGGAGCCTGCTGTTTGTGTGTAGGAACTGAGTTTACTTGCCTTTCAAAACAAAGTGTCATAACATTAGGCCTGTTATGCTGCATAACCTATGCACAGTGAATCGCAACTGTAATATATCGGACCACTAGATAATCTTTATTAATCTTTTGTTTTACAACAATCATAAAAAAATCACCTCCTGGAGTAATTCTGCCTAAAAAGCAAAAGCACTACATTTCTTTTTTGCTGCTAAATGTCTGCTGTGATCCACACCTGAACACTGCTCTTCGGCTTTAGAAGGTATGCTTGGTTTTCACTGAGCAGAGTACAGTTTCTGACACAATAATTCTCATTTAGAAATGATTATATTTGGGGTTCTTTTGGTAGATATGCACCAAGGCCATCATTTGGTTTCTCACGTACAGCTTTCTAAGCTATATATATTTTCAGGGTTGCCCGGGACAACACTGAGTCTCTTAGGGTCATTGTAATAAAAGATTAACAGTGTACATACATAGTCAATCTGAGCAAAATAAACCCCAGAGTGCTCAGTATTGGATTAAAATGATATCTGAATGGATACAGTTTTGAGAAACAATTGTATCAGAGCATCATATATTTGAGTTTAATGTAAGGGTTTGTAAGGTCTTGACCTTACGATGTAAAGTGTCTTGAGATAATGTATGTTTGACGCTATACAAATAAAATTTAATTGCAGGTTCTTTAGGGTATACTTGATAGTCAAGTGCAAGCCTTGAGGAGCACGTGTACTCCTAAATGTTTACATTTAATAATAATAAACTAAGGTGGGTAATGAAAATTGTTAATTATTAAGGGATATGAAGATAAATTTACAATTAGATTAAAAATACACTAGGATTTTAAACTTTTTCTTCTTCAAACATTATTTACAAGTGATGGTCTGATCAACATGATTTGGCCCTGATCACAATCTGAGTCCTTTAATGTGTGATTTAATTATCTGCACATCTGACAGTATCGTTTTTTTTTTAAATATGCGCATTGATGATCAACTTAATATTAGAAAAATGTATGATTGATATAATTTAAATAATTAATATAAGATACTATATAAATAATCCAGCACATCTTCAATCATAATTGCTCTAAAAAAGTGCAAAGTTGAGGCAAAAGTTATCCATGTTTAGGCCCCCAAATATATGATTCATTATTAGAAAGGAAAATAAAATAATTCTTGAATTTCAATGGGGTCCTTGCAGCGGTTGATGCTCGGTCCATGATATAATGTTTTATATGGCTAGTTAGTCTGTAGTTGTCAGAGGCTTCACCTCTTGTCGCGTTCTTGATTATAATTAGTCTCATTAGCAAACATATTTCCATTGACATTTTTTACACAAAACGGAAGATCATTGGTGAAAATGGAATATAAATGACCCTAGACAGCTCACTTGTGGAATCCCACATGCTATGATTAGGTGCAGTGCTAGTTAAGTTGCCTTTTCTGTATGGATGCAAATGAGGGGGGTAGATTGTTGTCAGAAATCTAATCCATCACTGTTTGAGTACATTTTTTTCTATGTACTTACGGTTGACTGTTGGTACTAATACTATGGTCGTAATTAGACATAGATTACAAACATGGCATATTGGAGTAGTAATAGAGTTGACTACAAGTTTAAGCATTTTGCTATTTTTGTAGATATTTCAAAGACAGAGTTATACAATTATCTTTCTGTAAGATTAATTCGCATCTGCAACATTACAAGCTCCTCCTAAAGAGTAATAAAGGTTATTTATCAGCCTCTTTGATGTATGATCAGGGTGGCCAGGCATCCTGTCTCCATATCTGTCTCAGACTCCTGGAGTGACTCCTGGCATGAAACATCTATCTCAGAGATCCCTTATCCATTTTAACAACACACAAAACCCCCGTCTTGTGGACCCTTTGTTAAGTGACACTGAAAGAGGAAGCTATAAACAGCAGTTCCTTGAGCAACGCCCTGATACCCACGTAAATCCATTTGTTCATCCTTCTAAACATCTTGATTGTTTCTTCTATTAATCATTGCCCAAATGTAGAAATGTATATCACACTATCTAGGTCCTCTAAGCAAGGGGGAGTGGAATCAGCTTGGGACATGAGTTATTTAAAAACTGTTTCATTGTCAATGTCACTGAATTTTCTTATCTGATCAACTTTTTTTTTAAATTAGCTCGTTTTTCCCCACTATTTATTTGTTCATTTTACCTATGTTTAAAAAAATATTTGTTCTAACCATAGAGCACACCACGACCTGACAGTCAATTCTTTAAGTGCTGCATGTCTATTTTCTATTTCCATGAAAAAGTTCATGAATACAGTGAGTGCCATTTCAGGGTTGTTCTAATTACATTCTACAGACAATTTCCCCTGTTCTACCTAATTTACAAATGCTTATTTATTGAAGTGGTTGTAAGATCTCTTATGGATGATGTTATTAGCTTCTTTAGGGATTTTAGTCTTATTTGACAGGGCCACCAGATTATGATCACTGAATTCCACTACCTAGGAAACAGCTTTAGAACAGTGTGATGAAGAGTTGATAAAGAGGGTTAGGGTTCGCATTTTGTGAGACACTTGTTAGAATGCCAATCAATGTTCATGTCTACCATTCAGTATATTTAATGGATTTCCACTATATTTCTGTACTTCCATCAGATGCTAAACCAACCATGCTACACATTCTAGAGAGATAGTCTACATCTGTATTTGGAGGCATCTAGCGGCATCCAATGATCGGTTTGGCATGTGGTAAATGAACAAGGACCTATAATCCTTCCATGTATTGGATAGTAAAATCATCCCTCGGTAAAGCAGGAATATAACTTTAGATTCAGACAACTACCCCACCACCAGTATATAGATAATACCAGACCAATGCCATTATAAGTAAAATTGAGGCTCAGAAGAGCACAAAGTCCCTTTTTGCTTGCCTACATCATCTTTGGTAGTAGTTCTTTTCTCCTTAGTCTGACAGCTTCAGAATAATCCTGAACGTGTGTCCCCTTCAGTTCATTTGTCCTTGGCTGTGGCACTGGAAGAGATCTGGTCCCTCTCAGAGAGTATAGCCTGGCGGGCTATTCTCCAGTGGAAGCTCTTTGCTGTGAAGCAAATGCAGTAAGTGCACGAGCTACGGTTGCTGATGGCAGGTCTTCGTGTTCTTGTCTGAGACATTCAGAGCAGACCTGTTGTGTGTCCTTGCTTGGAATCTTTTACCACAGCTGTACAAGCGAGAAGCATCACCTGCACCCAAAGTGAAAGGAAGCTTGGGAGCTGGATCCATTTAGCTTGGTGTGCTACAAGGAGGCAAATAACCCTATTAACTAGCTCCTATGGGCTGGCAGTGTGGTGACCGCAGGCTCTCTGTGACCAGGGTCTTGTGTAACTTGTGTTGTCTGTGATGGGTGTCTGAAGTCAGAACAAGTAACTGGTATGCCCCTCAGGGCTGGCATATTGGTGCAAGACCTTCTGTGAATACATGAAGGGGGTCCCCAATAGTGGCATCGAAGTGAATGCCAAGAAATAGAACCTCCTCGGCAGAGTTAGCAAGGTTTAAATTGATGTTATAATTTTTCAAACTTTCTCTCAATGTTGTGATGATATAATTATTAATTAATTTGGCCATGACAATCACTTCTTCTCCCAGCCCTGACACATTAAATGAACATGTATGTAGAGACCTTCTTGAAGAGAACCTTGTCATTAGTTTTCTTTCTAATTACTTAAGTTCATGTTTCAGAAATACAAAGTTGACTGCTGATTTGATTCACCGCCATTCACCTGCTTTCAAGAATTGAAGTGTTAACAGTTTATTTTCATCAATTAACAAAATGCAAAGTGAGCGAACAAAAAAAATCTAAATCAAATCAATATTTGGTGTTAGTACCCTTTGCCTTCAAAACAGCCTCAATTCCTCTAGGTAGACTTGCACAAAGTCAGGGATTTTGTAGGATCATAGTCAGGTGTATGATCAACCAATTATACCAAACAGGTGCTAATGATCATCAATTTCACATGTAGGTTGAAACATAGTCATTAACTAAAACAGAAACATCTTTGTAGGAGGCTTAAAACTGGGTGAGGAACAGACAAACTCTGCTGTGAGGTTGTGAAAGACAGTTTGATGTCACAGCAACAAGACACAAGGTAGTTATGCTGCATCAGCAAGGTCTCTCCCAGACAAAGATTTCAAAGCAGACTGGGGTTTCCAGATGTGCTGTTCAAGCTCTTTTGAAGAAGCACAAAGAAACGGGCAACGTTGAGGATCATAGACGCGTAGTGGTCGTTCAAGGAAACTTAGTGCAGCAGATGAAAAATACATCAAGCTTATTTCCCTTCGAAATCTGAAGATGTCCAGCAGTGCCATCAGCTCAGAACTGGCAGAGACCAGTGGGACCCATGTACACCCATCTACTGTCCATAGAAGTCTCATCAGAAGTGGTCTTCATGGAAGAGTTGCAGCCAAAAAGCCATACCTCCGACATGGAAACAAGGCCAAGCGACTCAACTATGCACGAAAACATAGTAACTGGGGTGCAGAAAAATGGCAGCAGGTGCTCTGGACTGATGAGTCAAAAGTTGAAATATTTGGCTGTAGAAGAAGGCCGTTTGTTCGCCGAAGGGCTGGAGAGCGGTACAATAATGAGTGTCTGCAGGCAACAGTGAAGCATGGTGGAGGTTCCTTGCAAGTTTGGGGCTGCAATTTCTGCAAATGGAGTTGGAGATTTGGTCAGGATTAATGGTATCCTCAATGCTCAGAAATACAGGCAGATACTTATCCATCTTGCAATACCATCAGGGAGGCGTATGATTGGCACTAAATTTATTCTGCAGCAGGACAACGACCCCAGACATACAGCCAATGTCATTAAGAAATATCTTCAGCGTAAAGAAGAACAAGAAGTCCTGGAAGTGATGGTATGGCGCCCACAGAGCCCTGATCTCAACATCATGGAGTCTGTCTGGGATTACATGAAGAGACAGAAGGATTTGAGGAAGCCTACATCCACAGAACATCTGTGGTTAGTTCTCCAAGATGTTTGGAACAACTTACCAGCCGAGTTCCTTCAAAAACTGTGAGCAAGTCTACCTAGAGGAATTGGTGCTGTTTTGAAGGCAAAGGGTGATCACACCAAATATTGATTTGATTTCGATTTCTCTTCTGTTCATTCACTGCATTTTGTTAATTGATGAAAATAAACTGTTAACACTTCCATTTTTGAAAGCATTCTTAGTTTTACAGCATTTTTTCTCACCTGCCTAAAACTTTAGCACAGTACTGTATATTAATACTTGACAATTAATATCTCTTCCGAATACACCTTGGTCAAGAAAATTATGGTCGAATAACAATTGTCAACACGTATTATAAATGAACATTTCAGACAGACTGAGCTCATCACACATTAAGTACTTTGCTTCTCTCCTTTCTACTTTGGCAGCACAAACTGTCTGACTTCACATTTACTTTTTATATCTCCATTATTTTTACATAATAGTTTATTCATCAGCTTTGTAGTATCAGAATGGCAGATGTCAGATATCAGATGTAGTACTTGCTTACAGGCGCCAGTGGTCTGCACATTGGTGAAGTGCATTCGCTGCATCAGGTTAACTGTTGAAAAAAAAAAAGGCAGCTTAAACTGAATTAGAAAAGACATTTTATTTTCATACCAGTTCCCAAAATACATTTGGTAACTTGCACACATGTATAATTGGCTGCAATAGTTGAGCCCTGAAGTGCTAAATTAATCATTACATTTTATTTTCATTTAGCTGATGCTATTATCCAAAGCGACTTACAATAAGTCATAAACAATCAAATCATAAGCCTTTTACTTGTTGTGCAATCCTCAGCAAACATTAATATAGCCTTATCAACATCATGACTATGGAGGTGATGTTCTGACTATCAGTTGGTCCAACTTACGTACATCAACTACTTCTACACTTATTCATGTTCCCTTGTGGATGAAATTATATTTTTCTTTGGTGACTCATAATCATAAAACTAAAAGATGGCAAGGCATTAGGCGCAAGGTTTATTTGTGGTTGGCAACCAACGTCAAGGTGCATTACTGCCGTCTACATGGCACAACAAAAAAGTCTGAAATTCAACAGAGCAGTGGATTTGACAGAAAATAATAGACAAACAGCTGTGGAGCACTTCAACTTCACTTGGATGTTTGTTTGGCTCAGGAAAATAATCCTGTACCTCACACAATATGTCAGCTCTAATTCTGTCCTCTCTAATCCACCTTTCTATGTCTTTTGTAAAGGCTTCTCATTTTTATTCTTCAGGAGCAGAGAAAGTCTTTCTTATCTTTCGCTTCCTTTAGTGTCTCTCTTGTGCCGTTACTTGAGTAACACCTTTCCTCACGCTTGTTACTGGAATGAATTAGCATTGTTTAAAAGTCTATGTATCTTCCCCCACTGTAATTCCTCCTGAGCAAGACATCGTCACCTCACTCTCCACTATTACAAATATTGAAAAAATTATTCACATCATTCCCTCCTGTGCTCTTAAATGTACTGAAATCCATTTTATATATTTTTTCATACCTTATTCTCAAACCTGCTCAACCATTTGTCTTTTGTTCCATCTATTCCACATTCTCCCTATATTGTACCCTGCTCCCGCCATCCTATTTCATGTAGGTGGTGAGTCAGCGCTTCCCGCAGAACAGCATTGGTGCTGTGGGCAGTGCCATGTTTCTTCGGTTTGTCAACCCAGCTATTGTATCCCCATATGAGGCTGGCATCTTGGATAAGAAGCCCTTGCCCAGGATAGAACGAGGTCTCAAACTTATGTCCAAGGTAAGTCTGTTTCCTATAATAAGCAAACTTTTGGAGCCTGGGAATGTTAGTTTGTATGTTCTTGTATGTTGGGTCTGTCTTTGTATTTGCTTGAAGAATATAGTAGACAACCATCGGAGGTAAAAGAAGAATAGATTTGCCAGGAGAGTTTTAATGTTTTTTGTTTTTTTTCAGATTCTGCAGAGCATTGCAAACCACGTCTTGTTTACAAAAGAAGAATACATGAGGCCTTTTAATGATTTTGTGAAGAGCAACTTTGATTCTGCAAGGAGGTAAGAAATTTGGGACATTTTGCTGCCTATACACATTTGTTCTTAAACACGAAATGGATTTGTATTTGGTAAATGGATTTGTATTTATATAGCGCTTTTCTAGTCGGATGATGACCACTCAAAGCGCTTTACAGTACAGTTTCACATTCACCCATTCACACACACATTCATACAGTGCATCTACTTGCAGCACTTTGTTATTCTATGGGGGGCTATTGAGGGTTCAGCATCTTGCCCAAGGACACTTCGGCATGCAGATGGTTCAGACTGGGGATCGAACCGCCGATCTTCAGGTTGGAGGACGACCACTCATCCCCTCAGCCACAGCCGCCCGAAATCCAAAACCACTTATTTTTCTTCACATATAACAAATAATCCAGACCAAATCCTGACCATTTTATCTGCTATGGATATTTTGTGTCGCTTTGGTTAAAAAAGGGGTCAGTTTGTGGCTCTTGGTGTAGCAATCATTGTGCATGTTTCATGACTGGGCTCACTGGTTATTCACAACCTAGTTAGTTTGCAGCAAAAAACACTAACAGACCAATGGCATGAGTATTAAATCATCTCAGGTGACGCCACTCAGCACCTCCGGTAAGTCAACGTTTAGTTCAGCACCACGGCACGAAAAACACGCGCTATGACGTAACCAACGAATCATCGACGATTAAATTTGTCGGCGACTATTTTTGTCGACTACGGGGATTAATCGTTGCACCCTACTGCCAGATCTCTAAACTGTTAGAAACAGACTCCGTGAGTTTGGCATGAGGGTGAGTCAGTGACGGTCTGGGGAGGTATCTCCTTGGAGGTTCGCACAGACCTCCATGTCATAGCCAACGCCACCCCCTGTGTTAGGTACCGGGATGAAATCCTCAGAGCGATTGTCAGACCTTACTCTGGTGCAGTGGGCCCTGGGTTCCTCCTGCTGCAGGAAAATCCCCTGCCTCATGTGGCCAAATTGTGTAGGCAGTTCCTAGATGATGAAGGCATTGATGCATTTCCATTGAAAATCAATAATTTTGTTGGGTGCGTGCGTGTGTTAGGGAGCAACAAGGGGGAAAACAAGAATAGGGAAGAAATACAAAAGGGGAGCCTTGCTTGTCACCACCCTCCCAGCACCCCTCCCACTCAACCTGAGGTTAGAACCGCGAACTACTACTCCCCCC
This sequence comes from Limanda limanda, assembly GCF_963576545.1. NCBI lineage: Eukaryota > Metazoa > Chordata > Actinopteri > Pleuronectiformes > Pleuronectidae > Limanda > Limanda limanda. The sequence goes on along the minus strand of NC_083641.1, from coordinate 142,688 downwards.
AACCCTGCAGTCTTTAGAGGGTAAAGGTGATTGGGTGGAAGAGCATGTGGCAGGGGGCAAAAAGACAAAGACAATGAATAAATAAATGAGTTAGGCCATTAATTAGTAATAAACCAAAGTAAAAAAATAGAGGCAGTTTGAAAAGACCTAATGAAAACAGTGGGCTGTTTGTTTTTCTGGTGTGTGCTGTGTTTACTGTGGAGTTTGTGCGTGAGTTACAATGACATTCTTGTTGAATAGCATTCTGTAATAGTTAATACTTAAAATAAATGCAAGGGCTGCAAGTAGCATTGGCAGGCCAGAGCACCTGCACACATCGGGTCTAACTGCGGTCGCGTTGACAACGAGCGTGCGTTTTGTGCAACGTAGGAAGGCTAAACAGGAGGGAATGAATTCTCCACAGCTATGAGGGGTAGCAGGGGAGCTTGTGCTTGAGACTAAAGTCTCTTGGGCAAACAATGTCCTCACACTACCACCTGGTGACAGAAAGTTGGTGTTGTGCGTACCACTGAGAAGCTCTAACTTGACTACATCTCGACTTGGCATTTGCCAAATCTACACTTGTTTCTCGTACTTGACCAGGTAATATTCTATCTTAAAAATGCAATCTCTGTAGCAAAGCGTCAGATCTTAACAATCAGATCCCATGATCCCACTGCTACCTACCCCGGCTGCTGACACTAGCATCAAATTCATGTGGCTACACTCTGTCTTAATCTGCCAACTACCAAGTATCTGCTTCTTTCTTGTACTCGACCCGATCAGATCTCAGGATCTTACATTACAGCTCCCGTTAGCACAGCTTCCACTCAACTGAAAAATATAAAATATCATTATAATTTAACTAAAATAGGCAGCCTTCCTAGCTGGTGTTAAGCCTCCTTCACCAATGTGACTTACACCATGAAAGACCAAAAAAAAATTATCAACCGTGAATGGGTGAATGGCAAACTGTACTGTTAAGCGCCCTGAGTGGTTATCAAGACTAGAAAAGCGCTATACAAACCATTTACAATTCATCAAAACCCATCCATATTCCCAGTCAGCCACAAATCGCCATTTTTATATTTTGTCCCACTCCCATACTACAGGTACTATAATATACCTTATGGTATTAACAATAGGCCAAACAAAAAATAAATAAATACAGCTCGCCAGTCCAGTCACCTAATCTCTATCCAGAGAGCCCCCTCTGCTGGCCAAAGGGTACCTGTGAGACTAGACCTCCTAAATGTAAGGTACCTTTCTACCTTTCTAAGTATTTTATACTGAGTGATCTTATTTCTTCATCCAATATAGACGTTTTATCATTAACTGAGACCTGGTTGTCTTCTTGTGATCACTCCCAGCTGCTAGAGCTTTGCCTACCCAACTATGAATATCTAAACACACCCAGGGATAATGGCCAGGCGGCTGGCCTAGCTGTTTTAAATAAATTCTTTATTTGCTGACCCATTATCAGGAATACATTGTCTAGTTTTGAGGCTTCTATGGTCAAAATGTATAGCACTGCTCCAGTCCCTGGCCTATTGATTTATTGCACTCCAAAAACAAATGTAAACTGCCTCCCTATAATAATAAAAGTAAAATAGAAAGCGAAAACTATTTCTCAAAACTAATCACCAGCAATCACTATAATCCCAGATGTCTTTTAAAAACCATTAATAAACTCATAAACCCTGTTCCTTCTGGCCTGCTAGCTACTTCAAAGTAGCAGTGCTTTCATAGCACCGCCATATAATTCATTAGCCAGTCAGATTCCCCTTTAGCCTCAGTTTACACTCAGGTTCGACTTTTAACGTTATTGCGATTAAAAGTCTGAAACACCTGATTACAGAGTTGAAATGTGATGCTCCTGGTTTCAAACATGTGACATAAATAAATGATAATGACGAAAAATATATAGATGAGATTGAAGGGGAGAGGAAATACAATTTATTAAGTTAATTTATTAATGCACACTTTGAAGTTAGAGGCGTTTGTCTGATATGGCGTGTACGTTCGTATGAACTCACCATATTAACAAATGTAGAAGAAATGTAGGATTACAAGACACAGCTCTTCTTAATAAAGCCAAGTGATCTGCTGTCTTTTCTTAATTTGTATATACCCCCAAAGAGTCTTATAAAATCAATTTTTGTTTGTTTTTTCATTGTTTATCCCCTTTTTTCCCTTCACATAACGCTAAGTTGGTACATATAGCAGTTATTTGTGGGCCATGTTGTAGTTTTCTGACCTTGTAATTGTAAGTTATGGTTTGAGGCTTTTACTATTTATCTTAAATGTATATATGTATCTGTGTTGCAATCTTTAGTTAATAGTCACTGGGTAAATGTGCATGAACTACTTGATTTAGAGGGCAAGCATTATCTGCTTCTGGGAAAAGGCACTTTAGCAACTTCTTTTTGTTTGCAAATATCTTTCTCATTAAAATAGTGTAGTAAGTTCAAATAAAACTGAATGTTTTTCTAGAGACGGAAATACATGCATTTACGTATTACCTATTAAACCTGCCTCCCATCACTTTATAATAATATAGTTATCTGTTGACTGCGCAAACTATCTTACTACAAGCCAATCTCATAACAGATCAATCAAACAACAAGCGTGATTTATAACAAAGGGAGTTAAATAAAATCTGGCAAAATTTGTTGAGAACAAAATGTAGTAACAAGGGTCAATGGAAACCAAAATGAACCCGTTGACAGCAGGATTCAAAACCACACTGAAAATCAAAGTAGCACATTTAAATCACAGACTAATCCAACTTGCGTGAATTTCTCCTACAAGCTATGGCCACATGAGGCATGACATTGACATTGTCCTGCACCAGGAGGAACCCAGGGCCAACTGCACCAGTGTAATGTCTGACAATAGCACCGAGGATATCATCCCGGTTCCTAACAGCAGCCAGGGTACCGTTGGCTATGACATGGTGAAGTGTAGATGTACACCGTCAGGCTGAAAGCCGTCCTTGTTTTTACAGAAAAAAATCGAATTGTCAATAAAATGTATTCCATGGCTGAGGCATGCTTCTTTGATCCATATATTCAGGTTGAGCATACTGAGTCACATTATTAGTTGGAGTGATCAACCTGTGATTTAAATTGTTTGCTTTGACTCTGTTGTGATTTATTTTTCTTTTTTTTTTAACTGTTCACCAGCTAGTGCATTTACACAGACATATATAGAGCTATAGATAATTAGTAGAGGCTTCAGTCAATCATTGCCAGGCCTTCTTAGAGATGCTTCAGCACAGTTTTCACTATCTGTTTCAAAAGCTTTTGATTGCAATTATTATTTAATTTGAGATAGTGGGATCTGCTGATTGACAGGCTCGCAGAAACATTATTCAGTGGAGAAAATTCTATTTTTGACTTCATCTCTGGACCCTATACATTCAAACTGTTAAAGGCAGATTCAAAGGTTTTCGTATCCCGCTTACCTCGCCTGGCTAATGAAGTGAGATTTGTAATCAAATATGAAAATGCTTTTGGGGTTATATTTAGTCCCTACTTTTCAGAAAAAGTTAGCCCTCTGCATGGTCTTTGTATGGTTTCTTTGATCTTGACTGTATAAACATGCACAATATTCAATACTTAATTACAAAAATGGTGCCAAAATTGAGAAAAATGCTGACGGTACTTGTTATTGATAAGGGCTATAGATGGGTTGATGGTGTTTTTCCAGTTTTATTTCATGATTATATATTCAATTTACAATAATCTAAAATAAAGAAAGCAAATCCTCACATTGGAGACAATATAACCGACAATGTTTTTGCTTGAGTAATTAGCGATGCATAATCAAAATTATGTATTTTCTCTTTTCTTTGGGTTTCATTAGGGTTACTATTTTAGAATAATAGGAAGTTTAAACTTCCTTAAAATGGGGATGTAAAACCCTATTTATGTAAATACTACTGTGGTGCACCAGACAGAAAAGGTATCTTCTGTCTGTAGGTCGAGTTAATCCTCTCCTCTCTCCACCACAGGTTTTTCTTGGACATAGCATCCGACTCTCCACCCAGTGACACTGTCAATCATAGTCTGTCCTTCATCAGTGATGGTAATGTGCTGGCCCTCCACCGCCTGCTGTGGAACAACCAGGAGAGGATTGGCCAGTACCTTTCCAGTAACAGGTCAGAATACATCGTTTTATCTTCATCAGACAACATACTATTGAGTTCTGTTGTATGATCTCAATACTAAAACTAAATTCTTCATTCATATGGTTGTGAGAGTAAGAATTACGATCTGACTTCCAGAGATCACAAGGCTGTAGGCAGACGGCCTTTTGACAAGATGGCAACCCTGCTAGCCTACCTAGGACCCCCTGAACACAAACCTGTGGCTGACACTCACTGGTCCAGTCTTAACCTGACTAGCTCCAAGTTTGAAGAGTTCATGACCAGGTTGGTGAACTACTGGCCTGTAACCTGTCTCCTAATTTACTCTTTTCTTAAGCTCCCTTTCTTCCACATGCAAGTAAGTCCAGATTTATGTCACTGAGATGCTGAGATTCATTTTCTGTTTTCATTCTGTAGTTGATGTCTTCTACCTTTTTGCTAAATGTATAATGGATGTTGTGATTATATCGCTGTTTTCAGACATGACCTTCATTGAATTCAATTAGTGGGTTGAGACCAATAATTATTATTTCACACCTATTTTTGTTTATTTTGAGAAGATTAGGCTACATGTTGCTATTCTATGAACTTTTGGAGACAGAGACTTCTGTGTCGCAGACCCCTCCCTCTGGAACTCCCCTTGCCAAAATACACGAAGAATCTTGACATCTTCAAAAAATGTGTCAAGCACTACCTCTTTACTAAGGCCTTTGGCCTCAGTTTATGTTCCACTCTGCTGTTTATTTCTCTTCTTTTTGTCCTATGACAGAGATAAAGCGTCCTTGGGTGCCTTGAAAGGCGCTATATAATTGCAAGCCACTATTATTATTACTTTGATTTATGTGTTTTCCCCGCATATTCAAAATCTTTTTAATTCCAGCAGAACCAACTTGTCCATGCATTTGTTACCACTAGACTGGATAACTGATTTCTTTATCATCAGGATGTCACAGTAAGTCTGTGAAAACCCTCCAGCTTGTAGAAAATGCTGCAGCATGAGTGCTGAAAGGAACTAGAAGGAGAGATCATATTACTCCTGTCTTAGCATCTCTGCATTGGCTATAATTGGATTCAAGTTTATTTTTTTATTTGGATTGGAAACTCTAACAAAGTTTACCCCTAACACTCCAGAAATGTGGACTCAAACACTTCACCCACCCCTCCATCAGCTTAGGGCTGAGTAGATAATGAGTGAATTTTCATTTTGGATGAACTATTCCTTTAAGGCTAGAAATGTGCCATATAAATCCATTTACTATGTATAAAAAGTCTCTGCTCTTTAGGCACCAGGTCCATGAGAAGGAAGAGTTCAAAGCATTGAAGACGCTCAACATCTTCTACCAGGCCGGAACATCCAAGACTGGGAACCCAGTGTTCTACTATGTGGCTCGCAGGTAGGACCTGAATGTCCATTTTCCTTTTCTGTTTATTAACATTTTGATTTTGTTGTGGATTGTCTGGAGCTTTTTATATTTTTGGAAGTGCAAGACAGTGCTTTATCATATTTCTGCATTTCTGTTAAATTTATAGAGCTTCAGCATAACTCATCATTGTTTGAAAAACTCTAGACATTATCAGTTGGAAACATAAATCTGCCAAAACGGGCCAGTAGTGCATACTGCTTTACCTTGTCCATGGCTAGAACATTCAATCCAACATTCGGTCAACATGTTCTGTACACATCTTGGTATTCTTATTATGCAGTAAACTTGAACAGTTATAAATATGGTTTGATGTAATACAAAGAGTCTGTGGTAAAGTATTCTTGTATTAGTGTACTTTACAATGTCAGGTGTTTCTAATATATTGCCCCTCCATATGTAACTTTGAGAAAATATTAGACATACCCTACAGTATATTTCAGTCCAATAAGATAAACTACAGGAGACTCTATGTTAATATTAACTAGTGAATACTACCATGATTACACACACACAAATCATCTTGTAAAAATCTTATTTAAATTTTTTACCTAAGCCAACTAGGTTATGATTTTAACCCTGTCAGTTTGTTAGTGTCTTTGCTTGTGAGCAAGGTAACGCAAAAACAACTGGATGGATTATGTCGTTGCGTGTTCGTTTATCCTAAATATGAGAAGAGCCGGTTTGGTCTGATTCAAGTATTTATTTAGAAGCAATGAAAAGGTTTGAACAGCAAAGAAATGGGCATCCAACAAACTACCCCGGCACTCTAGCAGCACCGGGGAAGTCACGAGTCGCCAGACGCATCAAACAGCCGGTGTCTGTAATATTTTATAACAGTAGGTAGAATCTGATAGGTCAAAACCAAGGGGAAGTCTTCCTTGGTTCTTCCTCGATAGTGCGCAGGCGTAGTCCATCCTCTTGGCATTGGAGTAAAGAATATTGTGTTCCTGCTTTATCAAAACAATGTTACTCTGTCCGACTTCCAGAACTTATCAGCTGCTTGAACTCTGTGTGATGTTGAATGAAGCTAAGGGAATTATGCTTTAATATCAAAAGTTAGAAATGAGAACAAGTAAAAGATTCATGATTAACACCAAGCAGCAACGGTTACTTATAAATCATTTGTATGAAGGCATAATATCTGACCCAAACTGCTTCTGCTCCCACCCTCCTTTCTTCATTGTTTAGAGTTTCAGTTCCATAAACATTTTCAGACACACACACACAGACAAGGATTGGTGGAAGGATGCGTTACGAGTCAGGGAAGAACGTATTCAATTCTGGTGCAGATTCAGGGGGCAGGAGCAAATAATAGTTTTTCCCTTTATTTAACTTTGTGGGATTTTTTAACATTTTAACACAAGTATAATTCATGGATTTTGTTTTTAATGGTATGTTTAGGAGACTGATACTTATGAATTCTGTGCAATTTAGTGCACGTCAAAATATGAATCTAAACTAGTAAATTTAAATATGGTTTCATAAGAAGACTGTTCGGCCTTGGCGGAGGTATGAACCCAAGTGAGTAAACAATAATAATAATTTGTCAGAGAAACTAGTAACTTAAATCTTGTTCACCAAGGCAATACAATTTTTTAAATATAAAATCTAAAAATGAATAAAATGCTACCTCGTTTCAAAAAGTTTGTACTTTTGAAAAACACTTGGCAAAATTATTTGAGCGATTGTCAAATCAGTTCACCCATTCACACAAACAGATTCATACAGAGCTTTTAAAAGAATCAGTGGCAACTTTGACATGCGCATTACAGTGGCCAGGGATCGCGCCACTGATGTTTTGTTTTGTGACTGACATGCACTACCCTATAAACAGGTCTGAAGTGGGCGGTAAACGTTTACATGGCTTTTTAAATACAAAATACCTTTAGATGCTGGTTTACTCACTTATTAGCCATATTTGTTAAGTTTGAGTTAAATTCAACACCATTGTTAACTGAGCATTATTTGACAGTTCAGAGCGCAACCTCACCTTGTCCCCGCTGCTTCTCACTGTTGCCTGGCACCGAACCCCTGCTCTCCTGAGTCTTTAGCGTACAGCGTACCCCCGCTGCTTGAACACTCTCAAAGTCCAGTATCTCGTGCCCGGGTCCTTCCATTCCCCGGTCGCTATCCATAGATGCCCACCGCTCCATGTAGTCACAGTGTGTGTTGTGTTCCGTGTGCTGTGTTCACACGGATGGGTTAAAAGCAGAGGGTCAATTTCCCCATTGCTTGTAGTGCATGATTATGGGATAATAAAGGAATCTTAATTGTATACAAACAGTTCCGTATGAGGCAGCAGCTCATAAGAACGGGGCACAGTCTACGGTGGACTTTTCCTTTTAACAGTCATACACAGATCAGCTGTTCCTCAGATGTAAGAGGCTGTAACCTAAGGCAACAGAGGGCTCTGGTCTTAGCCCTGTTGGTTTGCAAACAGGGGTGACTTGACTGAATGTTTGGTCTGTGGTTGTGTATGCCCCCTGGTTTTTAGGAGAATACTCAATACTGCAACTATCAACGTGTTGAGCACATAGGCCCGGTCTTTTTAGCGCCAGTGATGTCATCAAAGATTGAGTGCAGAAGCATTTAAACATATAGCGACCGGGACGAATAGGGGTTGGGAACCGAAACTTGGTTCCAAATTTGAACTGAATCCAAAAGTATTTGTTTCCCGTAAACAGCAATGTAATTTCAGTTCAGCTTATCGGTTCCTAAACTGCAAGGAGCAGTCTGAAAGACTGTACAGTGTTTAATGTTCTGCGGTTTACGAGCTTGAGTGTCATCTTCAGCTAGGGCTATTAGCACCTTGCTAGTACCTCCAGTAGAGCTAGGGAGAACATGTTTCCTATAAATAAGATGTAAAACAAGCAGTTCAAAACATTATTATCCTGAAATGGTTCCACTGCGACTGATTTCCATTGTGTTGTTATGAAATATACTGTATGAGAGATTAATATTCATTACAGATCTTATAGTTGACAATGACTGATGTAACATTAGTTTAAAGGGATAGGTATTATCCACAAATATGACTGTGTTGTTTAGTAGAGATGAGCCGGATACTCGGCCGAAACGAGTATCCGGTACGGATAAAGCACTTTTGCCGATCACGAGTATAATACGAGTAATCGGAGTCATTATCTGTGCTCGGACTGAATGAAAATCCTCACACAGCGTCACAGCGTTCCTCCCGTCACACACGGCTCTGCTCACTCACTCACAGAACAGCTCTCTGTCTCTCAGTCACTCAGGTTCACTGAGCATCGGGACTGTTCCATAGGCTCAGTCAAGGAAGCAGAAATGATTCGTTCATTTCCCGACTGGGTCTTCGGGTTCGAGTCTTTGGAAACATTTTCACGAGACCTGCATTGGCTCAGTAGAGGAGCGCTGGAGATGTAGCGAGGGACGTTCACTGTCTCCCGGAGAAATGAACACTCTGTGTTTTTAGTATAGAAAGACGTGAATTATATTTGTTCACAAGTCATAATGACTGGTTTTGTTATTTTCACTTTACATTTGCACTTACTTTACAGTAAAGTAAACCTCTATTAAATACAGTACAACATGACAGTTTGTATGGTTTGAAATTGTCATTTATTATCACACTGGCATTTAATTATCACGGCAAACAATTACACTGCACTAAACTAAGTGTTAATGTAAAGTGAAAATAACAAAACCAGAACAACCACCAAAAATGGCAAACATTATAGGTTGCAAATGGTTGGTTGCTTTTTTATCAGTCAAATTTACAAAATGCTGTGTGAAGTTTGACGACTTCAACCAGGCCTAATTTGTTAGACATCAATATCAGCCCCATTGAACTAGGCTAGCTATCTGAATGGTATTCTAACAATTACATTTTAAACTTGATTTCCATTTATGCTGGCTGTACATTAACTTGACCATTTTCACAATGAATGCATGAATGTACGTTGTTGTGTTATTATTACAGATGCATTCATATAAAAGCAGTGTTTTATTGTTAATATGTTTTGTATGCAAAAATCTTAATTTGTGAAGTAACAAGCAACTATAGCCTGATAGAAAATGATAATGGAGTAGGTTTATGGGGAGTGTCTTCAGTACAGCCTGGAAATCCTGCTGCTTTTCTACAACTTAACTCGAGGACTTATTATGAATAGGATACATGCTTCCAATGGACCTTGCCTACAAGTCAGGCTTAGGGTTGGACAATGCTACCGGCAACCTATTACATTTGATTTTCCAACTTCACTTAAAGGTTGCAAGGCTTCTGTGTGACAAATTTGCATAAACTTTTCCTCACCTTTTAATTGTATTCAGCCCACATTGTAGCAAGTAGGCCATAAAGCATCCCTAACATTGGCATTGGCTTGGTGTGTTGGCTATTTTTAACTGGTTAAGTGACAAGTTACGTGAATGGCATCCTTTCAGATGTTCTCTCCTCCTCCATCCTGTGACCCTGGATGATTAAACCCAGCTGTGCAAGGACAGGGCCCTTACCCCAGCCAATCCATTTTGTATGTTCATACAGTTTCATAGACATTTTTTTTTTCAGATTGTATTTATTGTCCCTCTTTTGTGATCCTGAGGTTTGTGTGGATACTGCTGTCTGTACTACAAATTGTCCCCCACCTTTTGCTACAATGAAACAAAGCTCCGAACAATGGCCAGAACTATGGAAATAATGTGCAACAGCAATGTTGACATTTCACTACAATCTTTTTTTTTCAATCTCTTGTAACCCTTGTAAAAGCTTTGTTGTTTGGACAAGTATGTGACAGATCCTTTGTAGCTTTTAAAAACAAACAAGCACTCTTTGTACGGATCTGCACAGTGGGGAGGCATTATGTTTTTGGATTGTCTGTCCTTCCGTCAGTCCATCCATCCCTTTCTTCAAATTTGGTACAAATATTTACTTGGACTCAAGAAAGAACTGAGATTAGGTTAGGCTCACATTGGCCTTACAGACACATTTTTGCCTTGTCAATCAATCAATCAATCAATCAAGTTTTATTTGTAAAGCCCATATTCACAAATCACATTTCGTCTCATAGGCCTTAACATGGTGTGACATCCTCTGTCCTTAACCCTCAGCAAGAGTAAGGAAAAACTACTAAAAAAAACTTTTAACAGGTGCCCAAAGTTTCCTCATTGCTCAAATCAGCCTATGACAAAACAAAATGTTTATATTTATGTCTTTATAAGACAAGGTGAATACACTTAGTATAAATTACCCACAACATTTCCAGTTTATTTCCGTTAATTCCTGTTTATTCCCGTTAATTCCCGTTAATTCCCATGGAAAGTTTCCAACTTTGAATATTCCCGGAATTTTGCAACCCTAAGTAGGAGTAGTAGTTAGTTTTTTGACTGATATGACAATGTGGCTCTTGTATGGTGATGGTGGTGGTGGTAGTGATGATGATGAGGAAGAAGATGACTATGATGTCTCTGATGACTATGTCCTTCATGATGGATGTTTGTGTGATGGATGGCGAGATGCTGATCAGGTATGCCTCTACACTGCACTTTATTCGTACTGCCTGACTTTTGCACTTGACCTTATTTATTCAGTTTTTATTATGTACATCCAGTTTACAATATTCCAACAGAACTAGCATACGTATTATGAAGAAAACATAGAGCACAGTAGTCTGTTAATGTGAAAGCTTTACACTGAGTTTGAATCATTTATTCAGACATTTTGAGAGGTTTTCTGTTATGTAAGTTTTTTACAGTTTCTTAAAGTACAGGAATTTGAGAAGCATTGTAAAACAATCTTTTTAAACTTAATTGTAGTGAGGAACATACCGGCCTCTACAAATTTCTAGGTGCAGTGTTGAATTAATAATTTAATCTATTAAACAGTGCATTCTGTGTCTAGCTAAGGTGTTTTAGAAGGTGTGGAATGTTGATGTCTTTACTATAATGGTCAGGGTGACAGTTAGCGGAGTCTTGACAAGTGGGCTGTGACCTTTAATATGTGAGTTATTGGTAGGGATAGGGGGAAAAATCGATTCAGTTATGAATCGCGATTCTTGTGAATGACGATTTGTAAATCGCTCCGCTGCCTCCCAAATCTATTTTTTTTAAAAACATATATTTATTGGTTTTATACATTTAAATCAATTTACATACATACAAGAACCTTCCCCAAACTGAACCTATGGCAGTATAAAATAACACTTAATAATACAAATATCACATAAATGGCTAAGTTATAATTAAATCATGAATTCAAGAAGGACGAAAAATTACAATGAAAATACTAATTTAGTTTCTGTAACCTACTTTTAATTATTTTATTCAAGGATTCAAAAAACGTTGCCTCTTATAATCCTACAGATGGCGCAATGCAATCTATTCGTTCATGATTTCCTTCCGACAAAAAGGGGGGGGGGCAACCTCACCCCAGAGCATGTTGACCAGCATTTATTGTTTAAAAGTAATCTAAGTGGCATACATTTCTTAATCTGTCAGTTTGTGTTCAGTTGACAGGGGCTTTACAATAGTAGGGGACATTTTTATTTATTTTCTCTTTTGGGTGCCTGGCAGTCATTAAGTTAATGTTAATATTTAGGAAATAAAACTTGGAAAGCTCTAAGTGAATTTGACTGTGTTGTATTTGAAGGTATGATTCAACTGTTTTCCATGGTCCAGTATTTAAAAAAGAACCAAAAGAAATCGTAACATCGAATCACAATACTTACAGAATCGCAATACCCACAGAATCGCAATACATATTGAATCGCCACCTAAGTATCGTGATCGTATCATATCGGGAGGTCCATGCTGAATCCCGTCCCTAGTTATTGGGGGTTTTCTTTTTCGAGGACAGTGGGTGTTCTGTTGTGTTTGTGTATGTACAGAAACTGTTGGAACTTGTGGATGACGTCCAGACAAAAAACATTTGGTCACCAGATTTGTTCACTCTTCTCTTGATATATTACTGTCTCAAAAAGGGCAGATTTGGCTTAGTGACTCGATGTGATCTCCTCAGTCCTTGCAGGCAATTGGCCTTCACATCTGTCATCAACCCAAAATTGTGGCTCAGTGAACAGTGCAGAGTGCCATTCCCTTCCTGGTTTTGCGAGGTGGGTTTGCCCACAGATGGGTGTTGTATAACAGGGACAACATAAAACAGTTGCACGGGTTGTCTTAGCCCATCTCAGGAGCCTCATTATATTTTCTTCTTCTTCACTGGACCAGTCAGCCCAGGCAGCCGGTCCAGTGATCCAGGCAGGATCTGTAATAGATAGTTATGTGACAAATCAATACTTTCCAGGTTGTGTGGCATATTTGTGGGCACGGTCCAGAACCTGTTGTGACTAAGGTTGAGAGCTTGAAGAATGGGCAGTGTGTTGTTGATGAAAACCACTCTCTCTAGCTCATTATCTGACAAATCCAATACTTTCAGGTTCCACTGGTAAGCTGTGTCATTTTTGTCCAGTGACGTACATGGTTACCCACTGCTCTCATGACCCACAGAGACTGCGAAAGAACAGGGGGCAGGTTTTCCATGCTGTTGAAGGACAGGTCCAGCCTTCGCAGTTGGGCATACCTGCTGGGTTGGCTGTCCAGACCCAGCAAGCTGTAATAGAAATGCGATCATTAAAAAGTGCTTTCATGTCCCTGATAATAAATCCCTCATTTTGTTTAAATCCTGTAGTAACACATTTGTTAATGTACCCTTGGAGTCTTAAATGAAAAATCTGCATAGTGACAGAGCAGGGAGTTGAGTCCTATATTAATGGTGTATAACAAAGTACCATAAGGGTCAGAAGATACAGCTTGTTTTCACCACATCGTTTGCTTTTCTATCAGCTCCATGATAAGTACAAGAGTGCCCCCTTTTCCCTCTGGCTATACTTTTTTCAAGTAGCATTTTTGTAACAATCCTGGCAGAAAGATCATTTATATTGACATTCTTCAGGTCTGGGTGACATTTTTACCTGGTGATAAAACATCATCTGGGTTTGTGGTTTGAGAAACTCTTAATTGATACTGATTAGTGGCATAGTTGCCTTAATGACAACTATAATTTCAGATAATCCGCAGGATTTAATTTACCTGACTCACGGTTGTTACATTGATGTGTGGATTACACATGATTGAATATATACAAAATTATTGAAAATACTTTTGTTTGTGGTAAGTCTCCTGTACTTTTTATTTCAGCAGTTCCCTTACTATCTTGTTCATCATTTCCATCCACCTGGTAAACAAATATTTTAATTTGTGTTTATTTCCAAATGTCATACCTGGTGTCATATAAAACTAATTTTTTATTTTTATAGCCCATATTCACAATTTCAAATTTGTTTCATAGGGCTTAAAAGGGTGTGGCATCCTCTACACTTCACCTTCATGAGGAAAATCTACCAAAAATAAATAAGGGTGGGGGGGACTCAGAGAAAGCTGCATGTTAGGGATCCCTCTAACAGCAAGGACAGAAGTGAAATAGATGCCATGTGTAATAGGAGCACATCAACAAAATAACAATATTGACAACATTGATGCAAGTGTCTAACATAAATGGAAAGGTTTATCAATGTGAAAAATATTTATACAAAAGGCAATTTCTGTCAGAGATGAATGGAGACAGGGACACAAAAACTTAAAGGAATCATGATGTTAATGTGTTTCTTTTAATGATTTCTGACCGGCGCTGACAGGCTATTCTGTGATGCTCAGACGTCATGTGTTTGTCCAGTTTGTCCTTTCTGTAGGACTGGCAGGGAGACTCTATAAATGGCCGGGTCTGGTTTCCTCTCACAACTGCCTGTCTATGCTGTCTACGTATTCGACAGAACATTCATAAAACCAAAAAGAAAACTGAAATAATCCCCTATTCATTCTCTATGAACTGTAATTTATCTATCTATCTATCTATTTATTTATGCATGCATGTATACATGTATGTATGTAATGTATGTATTTACTGACTTCCATACGTAACCTGGATCGTTGGAATCCGGAAAAATTTTTGGATTCGGTACTTATGTTTATCACGTCTACACGAAGCCCTGTCACGAAAACACGTAAACGCTGGAGTGGAGTGGTTGAAATCACTGTAAAGACGTTATGGAGCATGCGCATAAAGAGAAAGAAGACACAAGTCGAGATCCTACTAGCAATCTCCGCATAACGACTTCTCTACCACCTGAAATCACTGTTACCATTGCAATCAAACAGGACTAGTTAGAATAGAGCACCTAGCCATAACCCTCGTTTGTGTTAAGTTACCGTTTTGAAACTTCCGTCTGTAATAAAAATATTTTCACGTCAGATTTGCCGGTTAAACAGTGATAGAAGGAAGTGACGCAGCGGGATTAATAATGGTTCAGGCTGAAGTTGCGAGGTGAGATGCGTTCACGGTTAAACACAACAAGCGGAGAAAGCAGAATCGCGGGCTGACCGGCGCTGAGAAATGCGCGTCCCGTGTTAACAGCCAGGCGCCTGAGCGCTGGAGAATTGCGTCCGGTGTAAAACTTACCAGGATCAGTCTTGTACAACCAGGGGGAGATTTCCCCTCTGACAGCTAAGCTGGGTCAGAACCTGTCATCCGGTGGTGACTGAACAGACTCTTGTCTGGGGCCGGGCGTGCAACACGTGGGCTCTTCTCTGAACTCGGACCCGGAGCAGGAGAGCTGCTCCGGCTGCTACTCGCATATTTTTAATTGCTCTCAGGTGGTTGATGCGACATGTTTTCAGATGGATGCTCTTTGTCCGCTGTTGGGAGGTTGCTCACCTGTGTGCGCGCGCATGTGTCTGTGAGTGCGCGCATCTGGATGGAACTCCTCCGTGCGCGCTACAGAGAGCAGAGGAGAACTCTAACAGCGTGACCATGTCGAGACAGAAATGCAAGCTATAGACCTGTCTTATAGTAAATGTAACCTTAAAATGATTTATGTAGAGATCTGGCGCTATATTAAAAAATAAAAAATAAATAATTAACTTGACCTTCCAGGGGGGGCGGGAGGTCCCGTTGGGGGGGCGCAGCGCCACCCTAATAGAATGGTAGGGGAAACACTGGGGCACACCGCACACAACAGCCCAGACCATCAAAAGGCTCTCAACCCCGCACGATAATAGCACGGTTGCACTTCGCACAGGAAAAGGAAAAGATTTTACGGCTCAGGAGGCAGCAGTCAATAGAATTCGGAGGAAACCAAATGTTTTTTTCCCCCGACCAAATAGCGGAGGCTAAACTGCATTTTCCCATCACTCTCTTCTCAATGTGATAAATGTGGCCCTGCAGAGGGCTCACTGGCGCAGCTTTTTTGGTTTTGCCCTACTCTGTATCATTTTTGGATTACAATTTTTCAGTGGCTTTCAAAAGCTTATTCTAGAGACATTCAGCCAAACCACAATCTGGCCATCCTTGGATGCTCTGCAGAGACTCTTAAGCTTCCTTATGATACGGAAATTGCTCTACACCTAGGAATGGTGGTTGCTAAGAAACATGTTCTTCAGAATCAGATTTTAGGTTTTATTGGCCAAGTAAGTTTACACAAGCAAGGAATTTGACATGGTGAAGTGGCTCTCAGTGTGCTTGCACAGAATACACATCACAAAACAAAACAATACAAACAGTACGATGGTCTAGGAAAAAGAAAGAAAAGAAGTGCTGGGAAAAATATTAAACAGTATTATACAGTAGGGTTGAAGTAAATAAATATAATTAAATATAATTATAATAAAATATAATTCCGGGAGTAATTTTACAGTGGTATTTATAAAGATCCAGGGTTATTGCAGAGTGCCACAGTGGGTTGGCTGTTCAGAAGTGAGATGGCGAGGGGGAAGAAACTGTTTTTGAGTCTGGAGGTTTTGGTAAACAGAGATCTGTAGCGCCTCCCAGAGGGGAGGAGATGGAACAGGTTGTGTCCAGGGTGTGAGGGGTCTGCAGTGATCTTTCCTGCCAGTTTCCTGACTCTGTAGGTGTACAGTTCTTTGATGGTGGGCAGGTTGGCACCGATGATCTTTCCTGCAGACCTTACTGTCCGTTTGAGTCTATTTTGGTCCAATTCGGTGGCTGATCCAAACCAGACAGTTATTGATGTACAGAGAACAGACCTGATGACTGCAGTGTAAAACAGGATCAGCAGCTCCTGAGGCAGGTTGAGCTTCCTAAGCTGGCGCAGGAAGTACAAGCAGATCAAATCATCAAGAAGCTGGGCCTTCTTGATGATTTTATTTATGTTGGGTTCCCACTTCAGGTTCCGGGAGATTGTGGATCCAAGAAACCTGAAGGATTCCACAGCCAATACAGTACTGTTGAATATGGTGAGGGGGTGCAGTGCTGGGGGGCTCCTCCTGAAGTCCACTGTCATCTCCACAGTTTTGAGCGTCTTCAGCTCTAGGTTGTTGCGACCGCACCACAGGACCAGCTGTTTAACTTCCCGCCTATATGCAGACTCATCATTATCCCTGATGAGGTCGATGACTGATGTGTCGTCTGCAAATTTTAGGATTTTAACAGATGGGTCTCCTGAGGTGCAGTCATTTGTGTAGAGAGAGAAGAGCAGTGGGGAGAGCATGCATCCCTGAGACCACCAGTGCTGACTGACCGGGTGCTGGATGTTATTTCACCCAGCCTCACCTGCTGCTTCCTGTCTATCAGGAAGTTTGCGATCCACTGACGGGTGGAGGCAGGCACAGTGAGCTGGGTGGTTGATTGCGAGCTGAAGTCCACAAACGGCATCCTTGCATAGGTCCCTGGGGAGTCAAGGTGTTGCAGGATGTAGTGCAGCCCCATGTTGACTGCATCATCCACTGGCCTGTTTGCCCTGTAGGCAAACTGCAGGGGGTCCAGCAGGGGGCCTGTGATGCACTTTAGATGGGTCAACACCAGTCTTTCAAAGGATTTCATGACCACAGACGTCAATGGGACGGGCCTGTAGTCATTCAGTCCAGTGATGCAGTGTTTCAAAGGGACTGGGATGATGGTGGAGCGTTTGAAGCAGGAGGGGACTTCACACAGCTCCAGAGATCTGTTGAAGATCCGTGTGAAGATGGGGGCCAGCTGATCTGCACAGGCTTTCAGACAGGAGTGTGACACCCCGTCTGGGCCTGATGCCTTCCTTGTCTTTTGTCTCTGAAAGAGCTGGCACACATCCTCTTCAAAGACCGTCAGTGCCGGTGGGGAGTCAGGGGGGAGGTGATAACAGGGGGTGCAGATGATTGTGTGGAGTCTGAGTTGGAGCGGGTGAGAGGTGTAAATGTGGGGTGATCAAACCTGCAGTAAAACACATTCAGATCCTCAGCCAGTTTGGGGTTCTCCATGGGGTGGGGGGAGGTTTTCCTGTAGTTGGTGAGTCCTGCAGGCCTCTCCACACTGATGCAGGGTCGTTAGCTTAAAAACAACCTGTCACTGGTTAGTGAAAGCTCCCTCAGTGGCGAAATGCAAGGGGCTGGACTGACACAAACAAATCAAATACTGTTTGGTTCCTGATCCACCAATCAAAAGAGGAGTGTTATCATTTGAACGCGAGTTGCACGTACGCTTCCGAGTATAAAAGTAGCTGCAGGCATGGTCAGCGCTCACCCTTACTGAGACGACAACCTGCAGAGCTTGTGCGATTGCTCTTGTTTCCTCTATTATTCAGATATTCATTGCTTTATAAACAGTCTTTTTAAAGACTCACCCCTTCCTTTTCATTCTGTGCTTTCTCTGTCTACATTGGGAACTGTTCGTTTTGTTAGGAACCATTGCCTAGAACAGCCTTATTCATTATTCGTGTGCAAGTCGCTCACAGCCACACATACACACTCACAAGACCACGACGTTGCAATTACAACTTTGTTAACATCACATACACTGTATCAGCAAACAAACACAACCATGGACAAGTTTCTGATTCGTAAAAGTTAGGCAACCGATGCGCCAGTTGCGAAGAAGTCAAAGCTTCGCAAATATGACGACAGCTATTTGCAGTTTGGTTTCACCGTCACTGGCACGACTGAGCAAGGTCCTCAGTGTGTTTTGTGTGCCGAGGTGCTGGCAAATGACAGCATGAAGCCATGCAAATTAAAAAGGCACCTCGACACCAAACACCCCGACTTGAAAGAGAAGCCTGTGGACTTCTTTAAACGTAAACGTGATGGCCTCCAGCAACAACAAACCACCATCTCCAAGCATAGCACTGTCTCCAAGCAGTGTCTGGAGGCATCGTATGTAGTTGCTCATGGAATTGCTAAGCTTGGCATACCCCATACAATTGCTGAAACACAGGTTTTGCCGGCCGTGCAAGACATGTGTAGAATAATGATAGGAGAGAGTGCAGCTGCTAAACTCAGCGCAATACCTATGTCAAATGACACTGTGTCACGCCGAATATCAGAAATGTCTAGTGATGTCAAAGAGCAACTAATACACTACATTCAAATCAGTCCTTACTATGCACTGCAGCTGGACGAATCCACAGACATCGCTGGACAGGCCCAGCTTCTGTTAAGCGTGTTCGTTTATCCTTTAAGAGAAGATGAGCCGAACTCAGTTGTTCAATCAAAGTATTTATTTAGAAAGCAATGAACAGGTTACAGCAAAGCAATGGGCTTCCAGTACAATAGTTGTATCAGAGCGACACGAACATCCATCATCTGTCCATTTTATAACAGTAGATCTTCATTCCTCCCGCCTCGGAAGTGCGCAGGCATAATCCATCTTCCTGGCTTTTGGAATACGGAAGTAGACAGGGAGACACTCCCAATGACACTTTAGTTGCTAGGCAACCTGTTTACTTCATGAAAGTCCTTGACTCAGCAGATGCCATGACGGGCAAAAACTGTTGTCCAGCGAAGCAAAGAATATTATGTTTCAGCTATATCAAAACAAAGCTGACTGTGTAAACATTCGCAACAACTGAACCCAAACAATGTCACAAAATTAAGTCAACAGAGTCGCTCTGTCCGACCTCCAGAACTTATCAGACAGCTGTGAGACTGACCAACAATGTAACGCACACACATTTCCAGCTAGTTTCAAGATTGAAGATTCTGAGAATCAAAAGGTTATTGCTAATAATCTGTATGAAGGGCTCATATCTAACTAAAAATACTTCTATCTTTATTATTAAGAATTCTGTCAGCAAAGACTGTAGTTAAAAATTAGAAATCCTGACACTTCTCACTTACGTTAGGTATGTGCGGGAAAAGCAAATTGAGGAGGACATCCTGTTTTGTTTGCCTCTTCAGACCCGTACAACAGGGGAGGCAATCTTTGATGTCCTTGACTCGTTCATCCAAGACTGGTTTGGGCTGGGGAAAGTCTATTGGCCTCTGCACAGATGGAGCATGGTCGATGACAGGGTGTGAGCGTGGCCTCACTTCCTTAAGCCTGGATATTGCCTTAGTTATTTCTTCAGGGGTTATAGGTGCTGTGAGAGCATTGTTTTGCTTTTCTCCAATAGATGGCAGATCAAGTGAACTAAGGAACTGTCTTTTTGCATCTTCATCCGATGAGGGTGGTTGAGAGTATAGTTTTTCGTAGTAGTCTCTGAATATGTTCTTTATTTCTACTTCATTATGTCTGAGTTGGTCTGTGGAAGAGTCTCTGATCTTATATATCGTGTTAATCCCTTGTTGTTTCCTAATTCTCCTTGCCAGAAGCCTTGTGGCTTTAGGGCCTGTTTCATAATAATCTTGTTTCAGAAATCTAAGTTTTTTCTCTATTTCGCTCCCTAATATATTATCTATTTCCCCTTTAAAATCTTTTATTTCTTGTTGGATTTGGGCTGTGTAAGTAGTTTAGCGTTGTACCTCAAGAGTTTTTAGTCTTTCCACTAAGTTGAGATACTTTGCCTGCTTAAGTTTTTTTTATCTTGACGTGATGGCTATTAATTTCCCCCTTATCACCGCCTTCAGTGTGTCCCATAAGATTGTTGGGTTGATTTCTTCTGTGTCGTTTTCCTCAATGCTTTTCTTCATTTCATTTTTTATTTGTTCTATCGTTGTCTTGTTGTTCAGTATGCTTACATTCAGTCTCCAGGTAGTATTTTTCTGCCTTTTATTCAAAGGTACATTTAAGTGGACTGCATTATGGTCTGAGATGTCAGCCACACCAATTCTACAGTCTTGTACCTTGTGTAAATCCCAGTTATTCATAAAAATATAGTCAATTCTAGAGTGTGTGTTATATAAAGTAGAGTAATGTGTATAGTCTTTTTCCCTCGGATGCAGTTCACGCCATACATCAACCAGTCCATGTTCCTTCAACGACATGTTTACAAGTTTAGATATATGTGTCTTATTTCTTTTTATGCTTGTTGTGTCTACCCTATGATCCATTATCATATTAAAATCACCAGCACATATCACTATACCTTCAGATTCTAAGGCCATGACTGAGAATAATGATTTAAAGAATTGTTTAGTACTCTCTGGAGGAGCATATACATTTATTAATGTAACCACCTCTTTCTGTAATTTCCCCTTCACCATAATATATCGTCCCTCTGTATCCTTCATTTCTTTGAGACACTCAAAATTAGTCGAGTTTTGTATAAGTATTGCCAAACCTCTTTTGTTGCTTTGTTTACATGTACTGTAATAGGTGTTTCTATAACCGAATTTCTTCAGCTTTTCATGTTCTTCCTGGGAAAGGTGTGTTTCCTGCATAAAGACAACTTGGGCCTTAAGTTTTCTCATTTTCAAAATTATCTTAGATCTTTTAATTGGATTGTTCAACCCATTAACATTTAACGACACTAACGATATGCTGTTCATTTATAACTTTGGAGTATGACGTTATACATTTCTTTCGGACCCTTATTGCAGCCATGAGAATAAACAACAGCCCAAAGAACATAGAGCAACTCAACACTGAAAAAAAACGAACTAACACAGTAGGCACTTGCCCCCCACGTTTCCCCCGTGGGTTGAGGGGAAGTTCCCATGAAATATGGGGGCCCCTCCTTGGTGAGGTCTATTCTTGTTAGACAGATTTTCTTGAACATCTGTCTCATTATAGCTCACACATACAGCATCCGATCAATCTTAACAATGAGGACTATTAAGTCCATCACCCAGGTCCAACTATATACAAACTCTTAGACTATTTATCTTCAGTGTCTTTTATGTGTTATCTTTCACTTACTTATTCATGTAGATGCACTCACATACTTTATTAGTCCATTCCTCGGTATTTCTGCAGTCTTTGTTTTGCTCGTGTTGCGGTGTCCTCTTTGTTTCCCACCCGTTGCCATGGCCACGCTCTCTTAAGTTTCTCCTCCGTCTCTGCGGAAGGCGCTCCTCTCGCCGTAGGGCTGCTCTCCATCCCCGTCTCAGGTGCACCTCTCCCTGCCGGGATAGTTGTCGCTCTGATCCCTCTCTCGCTCAGGTCTTTCGCAGCCTCTCTCGCAGTTTCGTATGTTTTCGGGCCGGTGTCCCAGTGAATCCTCATTCTGGTCATGGGTGTCTGGAAACGGATTCCTCTCTCTTTTAAAACTTTTTTAATTCCTGTGTACTCCTTTCTTTTCTGAATTATTTCCGTGGCGTAGTCATGATCAAAGAACAACGCTCGGTTGTTATGTTGTGGTTTTTTCTTCCAGGCTTCCCTCAGTACCATCTCTTTTGTTGTGTACTGGAGGAAGTTCACCACGATAGATCTCGGGGGTTTGCTGGAGTCCGGTTTTGGTGCCAGAGCTCGGTGCGCGTTGTATTTGCAGGTCCATCTCTGCCGGCATGGCGAGCTCATTTTTTAACAGCTGTTCTATGAATTGTGCAGCTGAGCTGCCCTCCGTTCCCCCTTCCAGGCCAAAGATCCGTAGATTGTTCCGCCGGTTTCTTCCCTCTTGGTCGGTCAATCTTTCTTGAAGTATTTTCTGCTGCTTCAGTGTTTGGAGCAGCGCCTCTTTCACCTCCACATTCCAGTTCTCCGTCTCGTCAATTCTTTGCTCAGCCTCCGCGATTCTCACCGTTTGTGATGCTAGCTCCTTCCCCGTGTCTGCTAGCGTTTGGTTAATGTCTCTCTTAAAATCCTCGAGTTCTTCCTTAAGTTCTCTTTTCATTTCTTTTTTGAGTGTGGCGAGCTCGCTTTTCATCTCCGTTCTGAAGTCGTTGATTTCTTTAAAGATGTCTTTCAGACCTGCACGCAGCGCTTCGACAGCTCCGGTCTCCATGTTTTCGTCTTCTTCCCCCGTGTCCGACATGTTTCCTCCGTCGTCCGGCAGTACGGGTTATTTAGCTGGGTTTTTGGTATTTTTTCGTCCTCTTGATCTTTCTCCCCTTTTCATACTCAAAGCCAAAACGTTAAAACTCGTTTTAATAACCGAGTTCAGGGTTTTTTATCGAGTTTTGATCGGGAGCTAGCTGTCTATGCTGCCATCCCGAGCTGGGACCCACGTGACTCCGGCTTTGCAGATTTTAGTTTCTGCCTGTAGCTTGGGAGAAGATGAAGCAGGCAGTGATCGGAGAGTCCCAAAGCTGCACAGAGAACAGAGCGGTATGCATTCTTAAGTGTTGTATAGCAGTGGTCCAGTGTGTTTTTGTCCCTCGTGGGACACTTGATGTGCTGCCTGTATTTTGGCAGTTCGCGGCTGAGATTTGCTTGGTTGAAATCCCCAAGGATAATCAGAATAGAGTCCGGGTGTTTTCGCTCCCTCTGCTCGGCTCAGCCAGGTGCCGCTCTGCCTCGCTAACGCAGGCTTGAAGTGGTATGTAGACACCGACCAGAATAAAGGAGGAAAACTCCCGCGGTGAATAAAATGGTTTGCAGTTAATGGAAATGGATTCTAGCTGAGGAGTGCATATTTTCCATTGTGGCATCTGTACACCAACTTCCGTTGATATAAAAACAGATTCCTTCTAACTTGGAAGTCTACTTCTACATCCTGCTTTATACACTGGCTCTAGGAGATCTGCGTCTCCACAAAGGCAACACAGAAAAGATTTGAGAGAACATGGGGACCTGCTCAGTGGAATATATCTTTACATTCACAGCAACTCTGACCTACCTGACTTTATCAGTGGATGTAGTATATCACTCTGTTCACTTGTTCATATTTCTTGGCCTTATCTCCGAGATAACTCTATCGCAAGAACTTTTCCAAAGGACCATACTGTATTTGTAATTGAGGAATCTGTCTCGCATCTTTTTTTGCTTTTGCTTTGTTCAAGGTAAATTGACTTTATATTATATGTCCTTTCAACTCTTTGTGTACCTGAACATTGTAAGGTATAGAAAAAGAAGTAACCAGAATTAAACAAATGTAAATGAAAAAATATAGAATATGTACATAAAATATACCTTTCACCACAGAACAAATATTGTCTGTATAGAAATAAAGTAAGCAGTGGTACAGGATGATTGTATCGACCCGAGGGTGGAGGTGCTTGTGTATAATCCTCTTTAAGGTCTTTGTCGGGTGAAAGGTCAAGGTTACCGTCCTGAAGGGGTTTGATTCCCTGGGGTGTGCAGTCTTTGGTACAGAGACCACACAGAAGGTTTTCCACAGGGCTGGGACTCTCTTCTGACTGAAGCTCAAGTTAAAGATGTACAAAACCACCTCACAGGGCTGCTCCCCAAAATCCCTGAGTAGTCTGGAACTGATGCCAGCAGGGCCTGTAGCCGTCCTCACCATGATCCTCTTCAGAACTGCATCTTAACCTGATCAGCTGTTGAGAAGATTTTTGGAAGATATCAGGGTGGTAGATCTCAACTTACGTTTGGAATTAAAAAGTGATCTTGAGCTTGAAAAGGTTGATGATCACTGGCCTAGAGGAATGTGAGTATTTACATGTCTACGGAGTGTACATTTATTTTGGCTGATACATTCTTCTCGATGCAGCCAGGTCTCATTGAGAGACAGTAAATCATTATTATGATTGAGATTTATTAATTTACTGAGCCTTGGATGGCAATGATCTTAAAATCCACATTCAATAAAGATGTTTTATTGTCTTTTTTGCAGAGGTTGTGTTAATTGTGATTAGATTTTTATGTGAAATAACTCTGTGGGGTTTTGGCTGTCTGACTGGTCTAAAGGTAGCACAGACACGTGTATAGGACTGCAACTTTGCTTCCTGGTCCCACCTCTGGGTTATAATTTTGAATCGATAAACTCAGTTATGAGTTCATGTCTTTTAACTCTTCATATGTCTCTGAAAGCGAAGACAACATTTTATTAGATAAATTCAGCCTGGTGATCTCAGATTTATGTGGCCAGATCCACCCTGTAGAAATGGTGAAATACCTGCCCCGTCTGTAATAGTTATCAATGCTGCTTTTGAAGCTTTCATTTATTTATTTAGATGACCATTACCAGGACTCTATCTGTACTGCCTGCCACTGTAGCTGCAGTACCACTTGGGCCCAGGAAAAAATTCCCTAAGGGAACAATGAGGTATAATTGATTTGATTTGATTGATTGGTTTTCTGGTCGATCTCCTCTTTTCTTTTCACTGGTGATGTGGATGAATTGTCGTGGCCATTTAAGTTTTGTATCAACCTGTGGAATGCATAAGAATGTCACCTGTGGCTCAGCTTGTACTTTCAGACTTGTCGGTAGGCATGGGGAAGGTGGCTACGGTTAGTTGTATGGACTGTGCCGGATGTGTAGATCGATGATTCATTTGATCAATCATCTATAGGACAGTCATCCCCTTCACTTTGTCTTGGCTTTTGGGGTAGCTGCTTAGTATTGTGTAGCCCTGTAGTTGTGGTTGAGTTTCTGTCTTTCCTGGTTACAACCATTGCTACTGATGTTGTTAAGTTAATCCAAATCTTGGGATTTTTTTCTGGTCTTGCTATTTCAGGGTCTCTGGTTTGATACCACAGAAGCTAAATTGCTCTTACAAGAAACAAAAATCTTGCAATTTTGGTCTTGCTCATGTGTACAAACTCACCACTCACCTAAACATGCAATTCATTTAGTAAAGAAGGCCTTAATTTAAATTTGAGTTTGTCTTGTGTTTATTTATCTCCTTTCTTTAGGTTCAAAACAGGGCAAATCAATGGTGACCTGCTCATCTATCACGTCCTCCTTACCCTCAAACCCTACTATGCCAAGCCCTATGAGATAGTAGTAGACTTAACTCATGTAGGACCCAGCAATCGCTTCAAGACTGACTTCCTATCTAAGTGGTTTGTGGTCTTTCCTGGCTTTGCTTATGAGAACGTAGCAGCTGTTTATGTCTACAACTGCAATACATGGGTGAGAGAGTATACCAAGTACCACGAGCGGCTTCTGACAGGCCTGAAGGGCAGCAAGCGACTCCAGTTTATTGACTCTCCAGCTAAGCTGGCCGAGCATATTGAACCTGACCAGCAGAAGCTGCCTGCTGCAACACTGACTCTGGAGGAAGATCTTAAAGTGTTCCATAATGCCCTCAAGCTGGCCCATAAAGACACCAAGGTCTCAATAAAGGTGAGGATGAAGCCATAACCGTTGTAATTATAGGTGCTGAATACTTCAACATTATTATATTTTCATATTTTCTTGTTAATCAGGTGGGTTCGACAGCAGTTCAGGTGACCTCAGCTGAGCGAACCCGTGTCCTTGGCCAACCAGTCTTCCTCAATGATGTCTACTATGCTTCAGAGATTGAGGAGATTTGTCTCGTGGATGAGAGCCAGTTCACTCTCACAATGGCCAATCAGGGCACACCTCTTACATTCATGCACCAGGAGTGTGACACCATCGTCCAGTCCATTATCCATATACGTACACGCTGGGAGCTGTCGCAGCCCGACTCTATCCCACAGCACACCAAGATCCGTCCAAAAGATGTTCCTGGAACTCTGCTCAACATTGCTCTGCTCAACCTTGGCAGTTCTGACCCCAGCCTCAGGTCAGTCATGTAGGGCAAGTAGATATTTTCCCCAAGTTGTCTTAACAGCTTTAATGGAATAAGTGGGGCTACAAAGGGAAGGATACTCTAAACCATTTGATTAAGAAACCATTTTCTTTTCTTTTTTTCCCCAAAAAGTTTTATTTTCTTCTGCACTCTTAACTGTTGTTAATAGTAAAACAATTTCTTTCCAGAGAAAGCTCGCCTAGTTAGTAGTATTTTTTGTATCAGGAATTTTAGGTACCAACATGTCATATCACTTCTGTTTTGCCCTGCAAATATGAAATTACCTTTTGTGTTCCTAATAATGTAGACACACAAGGTAAGTGAGGTTATTCTACATGCCCAAAATAACTTCAGACATGTAATGAACTTAACACCTGACTTATTGTCTTTCTCACATCCAGGTCTGCAGCTTACAATCTGTTGTGTGCTTTGACCTGCACCTTTAACCTAAAGATAGAGGGCCAGCTGTTGGAGACGTCAGGCCTCTGCATCCCAGCCAACAACACCCTCTTCATAGTCTCCATCAGCAAGACTCTTGCTGCCAATGAGCCCCATCTAACACTGGAGTTTCTGGAAGAGTGCATCTCAGGCTTCAGCAAGTCCAGTACGTCCACCTAAAGGGATAGTTCACTCAAAAATGAAAATGTACTCTATCTACTCACTACTATGCCAATGGAGGGGTGGGTGAAGTGTTTGAGTCCACAAAACACTAACGGAGTTTCAGGGGTAAACTTTGTTGCAGCAGAATTAATTGAAGTCAATGGTGAGTCCTTCAGTAGTAATAAAACAACAGAAAACATAACATGCCTCTATACTGTGTTGTGTCATCCAAGTGTCCGCAAGCCCGACATTCATATTTGACTCGAAATTGTATAATTTGCATGTTTTAATCCTAAATGTCAACTGATATCTTCCTACGTGTTGCATTCGCGGACCCTCTGACACACCATTGTGTGACTATGGCCGCTAGCTAAGCCGCTTCCTGTGGACTTTTTGGCTTGAAACACAGTATAAATTCCCTCGTTTTGAGTCGAATATAAAGTCAGGGATAGCTGACACTTTAATGACACCACACAAGCACTATGGAGGTATGGGTTTTTTTTCTGTTTTATTACATTTGAAGGACTCACCATTTACTTCAATTGTATCGTATTCGGCTGCTTCAAAGTTTACTTCTGAGACTCCAGAAGTGTTTTGTGGACTCAAACACTTCACCAGCCCCTACATAGGCATAGTGGTGAGTAAATAATAAACTTATTTAAATTTTTCATTGAACTATCCCCTTAAAATAGCACACATACATGATGTAAAGCAGGTTTCAATGTGACATTACACAGCACAGAGAGTTGCATGAAATTGTAGTGTTAGTTAAAGCATTATGTGATCCCACACATCAAGGTTGTGAACAAGGTTGTGTTTGTGATTATATAAATAAGACCAAACCTAGTAAATTGTGTCTTAAATGGGATATATTATGAAAATTCCACTTTTGTAATGCTTCTACACGTTAATTTGGGTATCTGGCATGTCTACCGTCCAAAAACTCTAGGAAGTTATGGTTCCTCTAAGTCAGAGGAACCATAACTTCCCCCATCTCATCCCACTACACTCATTATAGTTACGATATTTGTCGAAGCACTTCACTTCCTCGGATACACCTGGAATAGCTAGCTAGCAGCAAATGAAGCACTCAAGATGCGCTGTGGTCGGCCGCACAGATCTGTACATAACGTCCCAGCCTCAGAAGACACGAGCGAAATGGATTGAATTCATATTTGAGGCAATAGGCAATGGGCAATGTCCAGGACATAATTGGCAAAAGTCTGTTTTGTGTGCGCCCCGATAGGCCCCGGTAGGCCCCGGGTTCCTCCCGGGGCTGCGCCTGTCTGAGGGTTGCTCTTCCATTACTCGGAGACCCCCGTGTCTTTCCGCCGCGGAGACACCTTACTGAAACTTTTGAAAGGTCCTCCAGACCTAAGATGATATTACACAGCTGTTTTCCAACACAGATTACTCTTGTATGTTTCTTATTCAAAAGAGGAATGGTTTATCTACAAAAAGGCAAAACTTAAACACAACTCTGAACTTGTCTGTACCTTGTGTTATAAAGTAAACCGGGAGTTGTGTTAAGTCTCTGTGTCGGTCTGTTTCAGGTATTGAGCTGAAGCATCTCTGCTTGGAGTACATGACACCTTGGCTGCTCAACCTAGTTCGCTTCTGTAAGCACAACGATGATGCCAAGCGCCAGCGTGTTACTGCAATTTTGGACAAACTCATAACCATGACCATTAATGAAAAGCAGATGTATCCCTCTATCCAAGCCAAGATCTGGGGAAGCCTGGGCCAGGTATGTGCACCACACCGTGTTTGAGTAAAAAATGTCTTGTGGTTTAGGCATCTGACTTTGCCATTGTTTCCTCAGATAACAGACCTGTTGGATGTGGTGTTGGACAGTTTTATTAAGACAAGTGCCACAGGAGGTCTGGGCTCCATCAAAGCAGAGGTCATGGCTGATACTGCAGTGGCTCTGGCTTCTGGGAATGTCAAATTGGTCTCCAGCAAGGTGAGACTCCTAGTTGTGAGCTCATATTGCATTCTGGAATAATGTCTTTACAGTTACCCGTACTCTCCACATATCTTAACCTGGAAATACTTTTTAAATTAATATGATGCTATTAGTGATCTCTACGTTGTCAGAGACGTTGTGCACCTCTGATTTTTCTAACTGTCTGTGGGCATTTCGGAGAGCCTAGGGACAGTCCTTGGCTGTGATTTGTCCGCTAACGACAGCATTTCGGAACAACATAATTTCTGGACCTCAAACTTCCTGTTACATTCCCTATATGATAATAAACCCAAACACAACTACGATCTATGATAAATGCGACAAGTGTGTTAAGCCAGCGGAGTTGTCCGGCTGACGGTGGCTGGTTAGAGCACTAACGGCATGTGTGTACGGTCACATACAGTTATAACGCCCTTTCATAACGCCGCTAGCGTGCTAGCAACCATGCTAACTGTGGTGGTAACAGCTCAAAAACCCGCTGTCACAACATTAATTCCACAGCTATCATGACACTGTTTCTCAACAGCAACGCAGTTCGGAAACAAGACAGGGGAACCGCTGCGCTAAGAAACGATAACATCATATTTCTGTATGTAATTTTCAGAAATGTATAAATTTGATAAATAAATTTATTTCAGCACCAACATTGTTTTATAGATCAAGTGACAAGTTGAATGAATAAATTACTTTTCTTTAAAGGGCCCATATTGTGTAAAATACATTTTCTGGGCTTTTACTATCCGTTCTTACTTGAAGGGGGTCAGTAGGGACCCTGAAAGTATGAAAACAATCACTCTGCAGACTTTTTCAGTCAGTCCATTCTAAGAAATATGTTATCGAAACGTCTCGTTTTGTACTTCCCATCCCTATGATGTCATTCGAGATCACACTCGTCTCTCAGCCCCACCCAGCCAGTACTAGTCCAGCCTTTGAAACCCACCACCCCCACTCCCCACCCCCCCTCCACACCGAAAGGGACACCAAGCTGACATGTAGACGAGCTAGCAGCTTGTTAGCTACCACAGGCTAACCACAACAAACAACACTGAAGAAACACTGCAGCATGGAGGTATGCAAGGAAGAGAATGTGTCCGTGCACGTTCCTTCTAAGAATGTTACTGTTTTATTTATTTATTCTGACATGCCGTATTGGTGTGCTCAGTACGAAGTTACGTAGATGTGAGTCCGTATTGGCTGACAATCCTGCTAAAACTTGAACATACATGAGGACGGTGTAACTTACCGTTCAGAAACATCCTGTTGTAACAGACTGTAAATATGTTGTGTCACTCAAAGTGCAGTCAGCAAATCAGAGGAGGGGCTCAAGAGGCAGGCGAAAACAGCCTGTTCTGTCTGCAGCTCCTGAGAGAGGAAGAAAAGAGGACATGGAAATACACATTGCGGACAGTTTTTCTACTTTACACCACTGATAAATCATCTTAGGGGTACCAATAACTCAAATTAAATCCCAGAAAGTTGTAAAATATGGGCAAATTCAATTAAAAAGTTTCACCACACAACTGCACATGATTCAGTCAGGCCTCTCTTTATCTCTCTTGCTAGGTTATTGGTCGGATGTGCAAGATCATTGACAAGACATGCCTGTCGCCAACACCCACGCTGGAACAGCACCTAATGTGGGACGATATTGCGATCTTGGCACGCTACATGCTCATGCTGTCCTTCAATAACTCCCTGGATGTTGCAGCCCACCTGCCCTACCTGTTCCACGTGGTGACCCTGCTGGTAGCTACAGGGCCGCTGTCGCTTAGGGCTTCCACCCATGGTTTGGTCATCAACATCATCCACTCCCTCTGCACCTGCTCACAGCTTAACTTCAGTGGTGAGCAATGACATAATCTGTGTGTTTAGGCCAGCACCCTGCTACCATTGTTGTATCAGACCTGCATCAAACTTTAAAAGAGCAATCCAGAGGCTTGTGAACTCAAGCCACTTGAACAGTAGGGAACACACACATCACAGTGGAAATTAACGTATGTTATTGTGTTTAATGATTCCAGAGGAAACAAAGCAGGTGCTGAGGCTAAGCCTGACCGAATTCTCTCTGCCAAAGTTTTACCTGCTGTTTGGCATCAGCAAAGTCAAGTCAGCTGCTGTCATTGCCTTCCGCTCCAGCTACAGAGACCGTTCCTTTTCACCAGGCTCTTATGAGAGGGAGACATTCGCCCTGTCTTCCCTGGAGACCGTCACTGAGGCCTTATTGGAAATCATGGAGGTAAGTAAGAGAAAGTCAAGCCTACTCGACATAGGCTTTTCAATAATACTCTTTCCTTAGTGCAATCATTCGATGTAGGACAACCTCATATGGTCCAGCATGTGAGTGTTAGAAGGTAGGAAATCAAATTTATACTAATGTAATTGTCTTTGTGGTTTCTGTGTTTACCACACATTGACAGCTGACTGACGCTAGATTATCAATTGTCAAAAACATGTACATGCTCATTCTTGTCTGCACCTCACTTGTTTGTCTTCTGTCTAAGATAGTTTCCAACTCTGGCCAATGTTCTCAATCTGTTTGCACCGTTTTGTCTTTTTTCAGGCTTGTATGAGGGACATCCCAGCCTGCAAGTGGTTAGACCAGTGGACAGAGCTTGCACAGAAGTATAAACTTCCTTCATCCTATTTTAATGCATCAATGCTTAAAACATTACACTGTGTATCATATGTGTTTGTGTGTGGTTGGATTCTAGGTTTGCATTCCAGTATAACCCGTCTCTTCAACCAAGAGCGCTAGTGGTTTTTGGCTGCATAAGTAAGAGAGTGAGCCATGGCCAGATCAAGCAGATCATCCGAATCCTCAGCAAGGCAAGCCCTCTGCTCAGCATAGACCGGGTGAGAGCCCACCTTCACCTATACAACCATATCTGTCAGACCAATGGATACCCTGGAGGAGGAACACATTTCCATTGCCTTGATGTGTTTTGTCAAATTGTGGTCAACTTCAAGCACTTAATTCATTTTTTAAAGCACCTCATAGCCAGCAGATTTACTCAGCAGCTATCAGTGGAGAACCATTTTTTGGAGAACCTGCGGACTTTTACACTAAAACTGCTTAGTATAGTTTATGTTGTTTGTCTTAAAGGTAAGGTTGGTAAGTTTTTTTCTGAAACACTTTTTAACGTATTTGTGGAAATCCTCTTCATTGTCCCAATAGCCATCAATACATAAAGTTAAGGAAAGGTTTTACACTCCTCGCTCTGGCAGGAGTGTAAGGCAAGTCTATACACCATATGTGACAGCTTTAAGCAAGTTGTCAAGCTCTCCGCAACCCATCAGGGAGGGTCCTTACTTTAAAAGGGGAGGTCTTCTGTAAAAGGAAATATAGCTGAGGGATGTTATTGTTATTGACTTGTCATTAACTGACCTACCTGCGATCACTGCAAATGACACATACACAGCTAAAGCAGAGACAATTACCAGAAAAGTTGGCTTCTAGCAGTTGTTAGGGAGTGTGTATTCATATGGCCATAGCTTTGGCAAGAGGGCTGATGGGAGGGGGTTCATATAGGTTGCATATTTTCAAAATTTAAAACTCTCTTGCTGGCTTCTTCAGGCTTACCAAACCTAGCTTCAAGCAGTCCAGAGGTAAATCACTTGCATCTTCCCAAGTTCACTAATTCCGACATTAACCTTCCTTTTATTGTAATTAAACAAGAAAGGCGTTTTTTAAGAATTGTATGTTTTCAGGATGTCCTTCCGACCCATTCTTGCAAATGCAATGTCTCAGATATGCCTTTCCCAAATTTTCATATTGGGCACAAACTTTCTATTTGACTCAAGGACGAACTGAATAGATTTGGTAGTCAGAGGGCAATGTCACTGGGATCTAAAAAATATGTTTTCGTCTGTAATTTAATTATTCATATTCATTAAGATTTCCTTT
This sequence comes from Limanda limanda, assembly GCF_963576545.1. Classification (NCBI taxonomy): domain Eukaryota; kingdom Metazoa; phylum Chordata; class Actinopteri; order Pleuronectiformes; family Pleuronectidae; genus Limanda; species Limanda limanda. Next base: position 109,878 of record NC_083641.1, on the reverse strand, counting down.
ATTCATCACGAATCAATCATGCACATACAATCATGCTACATTCAACATCTGCTTTCAACCCATCCGTAGTTGGACACCGCATACGGAACACAACACACACAAGGGCAGTGACCACACAGAGCAGTGGGTTGCTATATATTGGATTGCACCCGGGGAGCAGATGATAGAGGGGAGTAAGGTGCCTTGCTCAGGTTCACTTAGACGGGGGGATAGGGAAAGGAGTTTCCATCTTTCGCGCCCTTTGGACTTGAACAGATCCGTTGTCTGGTCCATCCTGTGGTCTAGGTTTGCCAGTCCGTGGCGTCGCACCAGTGCCTTTCCAGTCGGATGTCCCTCTTCTCTAACCACTTGTCCACAGGCCCTCTTCAGTGTCGCAATAAAGAAGTATTGACGAAATTAAAAATCAATCATTGATATTATTTTAATTATACACATATAATAATATCATATAGAGAACCCACTTTCCAGAGTCGTGGCTCTGTACGTCATCGAAGCCTTTAGTTTCTCACCTCCTCCTTTTCACAGTCCTTTTATCGTAGCCACTGCACTCTCTGTTTCGTAGTCCGCCTGTGAGTACTTTGGGCTGGTAGTAATACGTATAAACACTTTCTTTGTGGTAAAGTCTTTGAAGAGTTCACGGCTGTATTGCAGCACTTTATCCAACACAACTGAAGAAGAAGGATAAGTCTGTGTCCACCCTTTGCCGAGGTCTCTCTTACTTCTGTAGCAGGAAGACCTTGACTGCATCCACAAACACTTTGACATCTGCCTCGTTGTCGTTTTGTGTTCACATGGGCTCTTGATAATGTGAAAGAACATATGGGACAGCACCGGGCTCCAACTCAATTTTGAAGGGTTCCTTTAATTTCCCTAAGCCGAAAAAATACTGGGGGATACTGGTCTCTAAAGTCCTCCTGCTGGGCTTGAACTATGTGGACCCTCTGTATAAATGTGAGAGCTTTTATTGCAGGGAAACCTAGTAGCGGCTGAGTCAGTCCCTCAATGACATAAATGTCGTGCTCTGTTGTTTCCTTTAAAAGCTCAGCTTCCATTTAAAGTGGCCTTTAATCCAGTCTGTGATTTTCTGGACCATACAGCACTTTATTTTGTGTCTGCAGAATCCCATATTTTTGATAAAGTGCTGCTTGGAATTGCTGTAACCATTGTCCGGTGTCTGGTTTGAAAACAGTCTTCTCCATTCAATTGCAGCATTTTGTTACACTCCTCTGTTCCCTATGAGCGCATTTCTCCCAGGAAAGCAAAGTCTTCCTCTTTACTCTCTATATGTGCCTCTGTAGTTTCATGAACACCACCAGTTGAGCTGCATTTCTTTGTAAAGTGCCCCTTTTCATCACAAATCCTGCACTCAGCATCACAAGCAGGGCAGTCCTTGCAGAGATGTTTCCTCCCCTGTCTCTACCTGCTGCATCCAGATGACTGGGTGTCTGCTTTCTCCTTTGCTGCCTTTGTTCCCCTGGTGTTTAATTTGTGTATTGCCTCAAATTCAATTTTTAATTAAATAATATTGTATTTGTATAGAGCCTTCATCATAATATACAATATCTCAAGGCATTTTTACATAGAAGGTCAAGACCTTAAAAATTATATAGAAACCCACAGTTCCCACAATGAGCAAGCACTTTGGCGACTGTCGAGGGAAAATAACTGGAAGAAACCTATCAGAACCAGACTCAATGTGGCCATCCGCCTCGAACGGTTGGGTTGTGCAGAGAAAAATGGGGAGGAGAGCGGAGATGGGTGGAAAAGAGTGGAGAGAAGAGAAAGATTTTTGAGAGAGAGGAGAGACACCAGGAAGGGCTGTGTATCATCAGGTTTCAACTCTGACTACTTAAAAACAATAAGAATGATGATTATGGATGTAAAGATGTATTAATGATAGCAGCAACAGTTAAAAGAATAATAACAATTGTTGTTGTTGTTCTTGTCTGAATCCTGAAGCTCTGGAGTCAGAGATACTTGCAAAGAAAGAGAGACAGTGAACTGCTGTGTCCCTCTTGGCACTGGCTGTTGCTTTTTCACTGATGCACTCTGTCTCACTCTTGTCATTGCTTTTCCTAATGTCAACTGTAAGATCATGAAAGTTTAGTGTCTCGCATAATAATAATATAATAAACTTTATTCATATAGCACATTTTAAAAACAGAGTTTACAAAGTGCTTTAACAACAAAGCAAGAAAATGACAATAAAAATAAGTGAGCAAGTAAAATAAAAGGTGAAAAGAAAAACAATATAATTACAGTTTCACATGAAAGCAGGTCTATAAAAATAGATGTTAGAAAGTGATTTAAATGAAGTCACTGATTCTGCAAGCCTTATCTCCTCAGGTAGGCCATTCTAAAGCCGAGGGGCCCTGATGGCCCAAGGCACGGCCACATTTTGTTTTCAACCTTGACTTTGGAACAGCAAGCAGGGCTCCAACTGAGCATCTAAGGCTGCGTGCTCCTCCTCGGTAACTGGCAACAGGCTTTACATTGATTGTTCAATCTGATTGATGGGTTTAGGTGACTTTCAGGGGTCTCAGCGGAAGGTACATATACACTCCTGATCAAAATCTTAAGACCAGTCAAAAATTGGATGAATTTGCACATTTAACTGAAGTAGGCTGTTCATCAGCTGATCAAAAGTCTAACCCTAAGACCACAGCTCAAAAAAAAACAAAAACCTCCTAAAACAGAAATTAAAGTGTCAAAAACTGACTCAGTAATGAGTAGCTCCACCATTATTGTTGATCACTTCAAAAATTCGTTTTGGCATGCTTGATGCAAGTGTTTCCAAAAGGCTAGTGCGAATGTGGCGCCAAGTGGTGAAGATGGCTTCACAAAGGGCATCCACTGTCTGGAACTGAACTCCATTTTTGTAAACTTCCCTTGCCATCCATCCCCAAATGTTCTCAATTGGATTAAGATCACGGGAACACGCAGGATGGTCCAAAAGAGTGATGTTATTCTCCTTGAAAAAAGTCTTGGTCAGACGGGCATTGTGAATTGGAGCGTTGTCCTGCTGAAAAACCCAGTCGTTACCACACAGACGAGGGCCCTCAGTCATGAGGGATGCCCGCTGCAACATCTCCACATAGCCAGCTGCTGTTTGACGCCCCTGCACAACCTGGAGCTCCATTGTTCCATGGAAGGAAAAAGCACAACAGATCATGATGGCAAATGACTGTCTTACTGCGTCCAACCTCAGCAGCGATGGCACGTTGTGAGAGGCCTTGTTTTATGCAGTTCAACAATCCTACCATGTTCAAAGACTGTGAGCTTTTTTGCCTTTGCCATCAAGAGATCTTCACAGTGGGATTACTTGACAGGAAATTACATGGAATCCAAATTTTTGCACAGATTTTGGCTTTTAAAGGCTGTGGTTTTAAACTTTTGATCAGCTGATGAACAGCCTATTTGAGTTAAATTGTTGTTTTCAATTAATTGCCTGCTCACAACTTTTGGTCTCTTGTTCCCATTTCTTCTTTTTGCATTTTGAAGCTCTACTTAGAACCTTCATAAGATCCAACAGTGCAAAATGCAAATTCATGCAATTTTTTAACTGGTCTTAAGATTTTGATCAGGAGTGTATCTGTGTGTCATCTGCATAGCAGTGGATGGAGACGTTTTGGGGTGGATGATTTGGCCAAGAGGAAGCATATAAATAGAAAATATAATTGAGCCTAAAATTTGGATTTTGAATTCAAGTGTAAAATTGTATTCCAACCACAATTCGGTCCCTTATCAGCTGTTCTCTTAGGAGCAATACACTTAAAATATCTGTGGCGTCATCACCGGCTGCATAAGTAAGGGGCATGTGTGTCTTTGTGAAGTGTATACAGGAGACAGAGATGTGAAACCATAGTTGAAAAAGTGTTATTCAATTTTAATTCAATGCTACTATTATAAATATTAATTAAAACATTAATGAGAAAATCGGGAGATCTACAACAGAATACTTCTGAAACAACAAGATTATCATATTTGCTCATGATTTGAAGGTTAATCTTTTTTTTTTTTGTATTTTGAGAGTAATTAATTTGCCAAAAATGAGATAAAATACGCAATATACCATGTAAAAGATGAAACAGGTTGACAACTTTTTTATAGATATTGTAATATTGTTAAAATGAATTATTTTAACCAGAGTTTAGTGAAAATCTTATATTGTAAAAGCCCTAATACAAATAATAGAACAAAGGGATCAAATTAATACATTAATTAATTAATACATCAAATTAATACATTTTGTGCAGTCCATACACTGTTAATAAAATGTTCTGGCCATTACTCAATGCCTCACCTCTGGAAAAAACATATTTACTTTACAGTACATATTTATGACAATTTTTCCTGCAACTTGACTGTTTGGAGGAGACATACAACTGCAAATTTGTCATTTTTGTCCATTGTCTTCATGTCACCATAACAGGGTCTAGAGAGCTGTCTGAAGGGACCGGACAATTACAACAGCCAAGTATTAATTGAAGCAACAGTCATTGCTCTAACCAAGCTGCAGCCTCTTCTGAGCAAGGTATACAACCACTCGCAAATCCACTTGCAGCCACAACTACAGATGTTATTTTGTGTACAAAGGAGTAGGCTGTGCTTACTTAATACTTACTACAAATTAATAAACTGAATCCTCAAGTTTCAGACTTAAAATTGTTGCAGTATTTGAAATGTTATCAAATTGTATACCTGCTATTTCAATGTGTGGTGTTTTGCCAGCTGCTACTGACTAATTTGCAAATAAAATGGAATTGACAGGACAAGACTGAATATATAGAAGTTAACCACCAAAGTTATTCTTCTCACATCTGGAGAAGATAGAAAGAAGGTCCCACAGACCTGCATGTATAGTAGACGACCAGACATTATGAACTCCACTGCTGCATCACTGGACCTGCTGGAGGCCCCCCGTTCAGCCACACAAGGCTCCATTTCAAGCTGACGAACTCTCCAACCCCCCCACACACAGCGCAGTGTCATTTCGGAAACATTTAGCTCTTCTTAAGAGAAAGTCATGGTCGAGGCGTTTTTTTCATAGCATTACAGTTTAACATTTTATAGAGAGCAACAACTCAAGAAGCAAAGACCAAACTCTCTGGACGTCCTGATGACATTATAGTCTAACTTTGGTGAAAATTTGACCAATTTTAGAATATGTTTTTTTCTTGTAAATTTACATGATCTGTTATAGTCACTAATAATGCTGTAATTGTATATAGCATACTGCTTTAAAACAATATGACAACACTATTTATTTTAAGGGAGGGACGGCTTGTCGAAATCAGAATTCCATAGGTTTCTTGTATGACCAAATCAACAATCCAGGTTTCATAAGTCCTTGTGGTGGTTGAGCCCAAACGTGTGTGGACATCTCAACGAATAACCCATTTATTTATGTCCCTGAAAATATCAGCACAACCGTCGCCTTCTGTTTACAGATGGCACACTGTCTAGGAATTACTGTGCATATGAGGCCCTCCTGTGTGTATTTGCAGGAGTCCCCCATGCACAAAGCTCTGTTCTGGATCGCAGTAGCTGTGCTTCAGCTGGACGAAGTAAATCTGTACTCTGCTGGAACTGCCCTGCTGGAGCAGAACCTCCACACTTTGGACACAATGCGCATCTTCAACGACAAGGTAAATAAATGCATTAACACATGCCTAACCTTAACTTTGGGAAGGACAAGGTCTGCAGTGCTTACCCATTCCCACATTTTGATGTTTGATGCCAACTGAAAACCAGTACACTTAATTGTGTAGTTGAGACAGTAAATGGTTTTAAATCGTTGACACAGTACACTACTTTATATGTCTCTTCTCCTCCAGAGTCCAGAAGAAGTCTTCATGGAAATTAGACATCCTTTAGAGTGGCACTGTAAGCAGATGGATCATTTTGTGGGCCTCAATTTTAGTGCCAATTTCAACTTTGCACTGGTGGGCCACCTACTCAAAGGTAAAGCAACTGCTGAGAGATAAACATTCAATGGCAGTCATCCAATGTTAAATGAATACCTTGTTGTCTTTGTTAGGGCACTGGGTGGACATATTCACATGAGCCACGTTGACACCAGAAAAAACACAATGCAGCCATCACTGTTTTTTAGTAATGTATTTCAAAAGAAATTCAATAACCTTCAGACAGTTAGAGTGAGCACCGCCGTATGTGATATTACAGCTGTGTTTGGGTGTAATGTGTCTTGCTTCAGCACTATTGCTTTTTTGGATCAGCATGCTGTCCCTGAGAGTCTGTTTTCATGTGTTTAACTTCTATAGGCTACAGACACCCATCACCCACCACAGTAGCGAGAACAGTGAGAATCCTGCACACACTTTTGACTCTCATCAGTAAACATCTGAAATGTGACAAGTTTGAGGTCAACACCCAGAGTGTTGCCTATCTGGCTGGTAAGTAACACTACATTCACACAGCGGGCCCCCCAAGTACCCTGATCAGATTTTTCTCTATGTGACGCAGTTGCATAATTACATTAGATTAGATTGTTTAATTACAGTGTGAACAGCAAGAATCACATGGAATCTGATCTTTTCAAATCAGATTTGAGCCTCTTTTAAACGTAGTTCTAAATCAGATAAAGATCAGCCATGTGATCCTATTTCAATCCGACTTTTACGTCACTCTACAATGTCTAGATCAACATTGCTCATAATTTTGCACAAGAGATGGGGTGGTCAGGAGTCCCCCAGTGAAAATAAACATGGAAGACCGCTGTGACAGAGGTAGTCACTGGAGGGACAGTTAGGCTTTAGACAGAGTAATTTTGACACATTTGTTCAAGCAAAACTTGAGGGGTCGTATTATAAGAGGTCCGTAATGGCAAGCATATCAAAAGAAAATTGAAACCCTAAAAACTCCTTGCATTTATTACAGACTTCTTTTCCTTGTTTACTTCCGTACACGGTGTGCTACGTGTCACGACTGTTTGTGCTTTTGCACATAAGGGTCACATTATGGCCATGCACAATTCACATTCGAGTCTGAAATTGGCCACATTTGAAAAGATAATGTGAACAGCTACATAAATCAGATCTGGGAAAAATTCTGAATTGAGCGGTAAGGCTTGCAGTGTGAACGTTGCTTAAAGCACTTACTGTCATACTGTATATGCATCATCCATCCATAATATCTACTATTAAAATTATGTTTCAATGTATCATATTCTGCTACTGAAAAATATTATAAAGCAACGTTCAAATTATTTGCGGTTCTCAATTACACCTACTTTGTCTCTCTGCATACAGTCATTTATTTTAGGGGAGAGCTTTAACTTACAGAATATAGTACAAATATCTGAACCTTTAACTTTTATGGTGGTGGTTGGTTTGAGTATGCCCTGATGTTATTAATGATTATTGTTGCTATCTCTTTTATGGTGTGGTACAGCACTCCTCACTGTATCTGAGGAGGTCCGAAGCCGCTGCAGCCTCAAACACAGGAAGTCACTACTTATTTCTGATCTGTCCATGGACCCAGTACCCATGGATACCTACTGTAGTCACATCGCTGATCCCAGCTGCAGGTGAGCCAGTAACGGAGAGGATTACAAAGGATGGAGTTGGCTGATGTACCTATAAAAAGTATCCTACATATTTTTGGTACAAACCTTGGCCTCAGCCTGGCACAAGTTAGATTAAATGTTAGATTGTAACACTGACCAAGCTGTTGTGATATCCTTTTCTCATGCAATTTACTCACATATTTTTTTCTGTTATCTGCTCTCTGGCCAGGTATTATAACTTGCTTTATAAAGTGAAGAGGACCTAGACTTATGTCCTGATGTACAATTGTCTCTTGTTATGGAAAACCTTTTTTTAGGATTTATAGCCTTCCACAACTGCTCTGTCCAACACAAAAGAACTTTGTTTTCCCTCTCTAAGTTAAGATGGAAGATTGAAATAATCAATTATTAAAATGGTTTATGGTCTGTATTTATATAGTGACTTTTTTTATTCCTGATGACCACTAAAAGCGCTTTACAGTAAAGTTTTACAATCACCCATTCACACACAAATTCATAGAGTATCTATGTGCAGCAGTTCTGACATTGTCTCTGGGTCAGGAGTGGCTAGACACAAGGAATGCAACAGTTGTAGTCAATGTCATGGATATGTCTGTGCGTGGTGGCTCTTGATGCACTGACTCCAGCCTCAGTCCACTCCTTGTGAATCTCCCCCAAATTCTTGAATGGCTGTTGCTTCACAATCCTCTCAAGGTTATCCCTGTTGCTTGTGCTAATTTTTATACAACACTTTTTCCTTCCACTCAACTTTCTATGAATATGCTTGGATACAGCACTCTGTGAACAGCCAGCGTCTATAGGAATGACCTTTTGTGGCTTAACCTCCTTTTGGAGAGTGTCAATGACTGTCTTCTGGACAATTGTCGAGTCAGCAGTCTTCCCCATGATTGTGTAGCCTACTGAACCAGCATTAGAGACCATTTAAAGGCTAAGGAAACCTTTGCAGGTGTTAATTAGCTAATTAGATTGGGACATCGTTCACACTGTGTAAAAAGAATCTATATAATATGAGTTTCGCTTTTTGAATTTGAAATATCTAAATAAATTAACTTTTCCATGATATTCAAATTTATTGAGACGCACCTTTATACACAACACTTTACAAAGTGAGAATGTGTCATAGTTTGGATTATGACAACCAATGTCCGGGTTTTAGATTTTAAATGAGACGAGCCTTTGTCTATTTACCTTTCTCAGAAGTCTGCGAGAGACTCAGCCATGGACCTCACCTCAGGTTTCAGAGCGCTATCTTTCAACCCATCACTACCCTACAGTGGGCCAGATCAGCCCACGTACACGCAAGTCCATGAGCCTTGACATGGGTCAGCCCTCACAAGCTAACACCAAGAAGCTTCTGGGTATGAATTCTCTCTCTGCTCTTTACAATACATGTTGATCATTCTTTTGGTGAAGTATCCCTAGAAAGGTTCATAATAAACCTTGAGATTGTTAATGTAATTATTGTGTTTCCTTGTTGCCTAGGCACCAGGAAGAGCTTTGATCATCTCATATCAGACTCCAAAGCACCAAAAAGACCAGAGATGGAGTCGGGCATGACCACCCCTCCCAAGATGAGGCGTGTAGCAGAAAACGACTATGAGATAGGTGAGCGTATCGTCCTAGCATATCCTGATAGATATGGAGATATTTAATGTAATTCCTCCATGTTACAATTCCAGAGACACAAAGAATTGGAAACTCTCACCTTCGTAAAGTATCTGTATCAGAGTCCAACGTTCTCCTTGATGAGGAGGTGCTGACTGATCCAAAAATCCAAGCTCTACTCCTCACTGTGCTGGTGAGGAAAAATAACAGTTCAGATCAAAATCATCATGACTGATAGTAATTTAATGCTATTTCTTTTCATCTCGGACTCTGTTAGTTAACATACCGTTGCTCTGTTTTCCAGGCAACCCAGGTCAAATATACTACTGATGACTTTGACCAACGGATTTTGTACGAGTACTTGGCTGAAGCTTGTGTCGTCTTCCCAAAGGTTTTCCCAGTTGTGTAAGTGTAAATATACAGCCTCTCTGGGTTAAGCTCTATTCTAAGCTGTCCGAATTAGTTCTGATCACATAGTTCACATCACATAGAAATACCTTAATGAGCTGCAAGACCAATCACAAAACAGCCATAACCTGTGGCAGAGTTCTATCAGAAGCTCCAAAGAAACAGCATACGTTTAAGCTGCTTCAGAGAACAAGCTTTTGAGCTGGGATGCTACTGCTGTTGCCCTAGGGACAAGGCACCGGAAGTTAGGCAGAAGTGTGGAAGGGGAATAGGCGTCCATAAAGGCTAATATTAACCCGAACTCAACTGCTCTTCTGTTAGTCCATTGTGTCTTTTCAATCTGAATACAAAATTGGATTACGAACAACAGCAACTGGTACATCAGCGAGAGCTGTAAAGTTGAGATAATTGGCTCCATGACAACAAACTGGACTTTTCATATAGTTGGACAGGTTAACACCACAGTGCACTGACAGAAAAGGCAGAGTATGTACTACAAACTTTCAACTCCTAAGTCAGGGGTCAGCAACCTTTACTAAGAAAAGAGACATTTTAACCCCCTTTTCCACCCAATGGAATTTGTCTGGAACCGCAAAACATATTTGATAACACATCTTAGAAAGTTTTATATATAGTTATAGTCAGCATTGTTCCAGTTCACGCTTAAAATGAAGTAGTTCAAAGCTCAGTTTGTGCAGATGAAAATGAACTAGTTCATAGTTCAATTAAAAACATGTTCAACTAAGTTCACGGTTCCAAAAATGAACTAGTTCACGTTCAATTGTTCCACTTTAACGCTGAGTCCTGACTGTGAGCTTCACGTCTCGTGTTGTTTTTTAAATGCAGTCTCATAAACTCTGGAATCAAACAAACACTAAGTTACTTCATGTCCTGATCAGGTCCTGATAATTAGTGATGAGTGTTTATTAGATCAAGTGAGAGCAGAGTGGAGGAGGACACAGAAACTCCAGCTCGATACACACCAACTGCAGCTTACGGACCGGCTGCTTCACGTGAACGAGCTCTGATCTAACTACATGTGCCGCTGTGACCGAGTGACTGGGGAGTGAGGGGCGGAGCCCTAGGGCCTGTGTGTGCGCGCTGTCTGGGAGCACACACACATTTTCTCTGGCTTCTGGTATTTTACATGATGGTCTGATAGTATGATGATTTAAAAAATGAACGTAAACGTTCATCAAATGAAAAGTGATGAGCGTTGTACAGGGGGCCACTGCAGAGCGGCTGAAGAGCCGCATGCCGCTCCGGAGCCTCGGGCTGCCGACCCTTGTCCGAAGGGAATGGCTGGCCAGTGCTAATGCCAAGCAGCACTGTGGTAACTTTACAGAGCTAGAGACTGCACATCCTGACAGGATTTTAATCACTGCTGGGGAATTCATACAATCTTTAGCCACCAAAGTTACATCATCATGTGAATTTTTAATAGAGGGGACAACTGTGTGTGTGTGAATGGGTGAATGTAAAACTGTACTGTAAAGCGCTTTTGAGTGGTCATCAAGACTAGAAAAGCGGTATATAACTAGGGCTACGTTGTAGCGCTTGCGGGCCCAAGCACCCGCACATTGAAGCCTGTTGCGGTCGGGGGAGAGAGTGGTCGATGACCAAGCGCACATCTCCGCGTTGGATGCGTTTTCCTCTCTGTAGCAACGATAAACGCTTCACTTCCTGTAGCCACCAGGGGGCGCTGTGATTTCAAGTCATAATTTCTGTTTAGATGTCATCAGGCCGGGACTCTAGTCTTACATGTCTAGTTTGGACTCGATTGGACAATGTATTTCCGAGATACAGAACCTTGGGTTTTGATGGCGTTTAATCAAACTTTGACGCCACGGTCACATGGCCTTAAAACCATATGAATATCTTCAGGGGGGGGGGGGGGGGGGGCTGTTGATGCACACATGTAGTTTGAGTGAGATAGAACCATGAACACTGAAGTTACAGCAATTTCGTGTTTCACGGCGAGTTGATGAACTTTGATGCCACGCCATTAATACTGTGTTTGACGAAAAGTCACAGTAATCTTATATCTTCATTATCAATGTCTTGAGACCCATTTGATACAGTTTAACATGGTTGAGGTCAGTGGATGAGGAGAAATAACTCCAAGTGTAAGACATGCAAAAAACAAGACATTTCCTGTTGCCACCATGGGGCGCTTTGATTTTAAGTCATGATTTCTGTGTAGATGTCATCAGGCCGGGATTCTTGCCTTATGTGTGTAGTTTGGACCCGATTGGACCGTGTTTGTCCGAGATACAGAACCTCGTGCCCAAAGTTTCCTCAGGGCTCAAATCAGCCTATGACAAAAACAAAATGTTTATATTTATGTCTGTATATGACAAGGTAAATACAGTTAGTATAAATTACCCACAACATTTCCAGTGTATTCCCGTTAATTCCTGTATATTCCCGTATATTCCCATGGAAAGTTTCCAACTTTGAATATTCCCGGAATTTTGCAACCCTAGATCAATACAGGTGTGTATGCCCTCAGATCAGATAGCCCCGTGTGTCCACATTCTTTTAGCAGGGGGAACGCCAATCTGTCCTGGAAGGCGGATGAAGGACCGCCTCCTTAGCTGATGTTCTACACTACAGTTTCCCTTCAAATCGAACATATTTTTTCTCTTCTACTTCTGTTTGTAACCACATCCACAATATCAACACTGATCACCACATAATGATCGATACTTTCCTTAATAATTCAAATATTTATTGAATCTTTATTATGCAGGTGCATGAGATTCCTTCAGCTCCTCTCTCTCTCTACCTCTCTCTCTCTCTTGCTTTCTTACTTGTGTGGACACACATGTTCACACACACACCCAAAGTGACCTTGGACACACTTGAGTAATCAGATCTGGTAAAAACAATATAATTTGGACTTCGTGAACAGAAATGATGTGCATGTTTATTTGAACATTAGGCGTGCAAGTAAGATATGTCCTGAGATCTGATCACGAGAAGCATGTAGGGCCACATGTTAATACTGTGTATGAATGCATGCACCCAGAGCTGTCCACTTGTGATTGGATCACAAAAACCCCATCTTAATACCAGGTGTATATGGGGCCAAGTAGTGGTCAGAGCTGGGCAGAGTTTACCTTTAGTGTTACATGTCCGGGGTTACACAATTTGGAATTAGCAAAGTCAGCAAGATCTACGCTCGACTTCTTTCTGCTCTGTCCCTGTCCGCTTTTACCAGTGAGCAGCCAGTTAGTTCCACTGAACAGTCGGGTATTTTCTCACTCAGCCGTTTCTTTGTAAGGCATAACACACTGCACTCCATGTATTTACGCTGTGTCGGGCAGAGAGTTTGTCCATTTTGTTGTTAAGCGAGCGTACATTTCACATGACGACCGAAGGCATGCAGGGGTTTTATCTCCATCTCTTCTCCATCATTTTTTTTTTTCTTTGTGCTGTAGGAGCTCCTCACGTGTGTATACCACGGCACAGTCTTGTTGTTGTCTTGGTGGTGGTTGCAGTGTATGTTGACTTGCACGTAGTTGTTTGAATGGTTCAAAGTTAAAAACTTCAAAATGAAGGTGCCTGTTGGCTCGAATTCTATGGTGGGAGGGCAATAGTTTGTTTAAAAAGCTCTTAAGGGTGAAGTTGGAGACAGAGCTGGTGTGTCGGCAGCCACTTGCTGTGGCGATCACACACTCACGGTAAACGGTAACAGTTTGTCTATGTTTCGATTACATTGATCCCAGGCTTCCCAGGTTGTGTGGAACATGCCACCATAATACGGGAGCTGGTCCAGACTGCTCAGAGGGAGAAGAAAGGACCTGCACATGTGCTTCACACTGCAGAAGTCCACCACCAACTTGCAGCAGCTGGAAGAGTGAATTACACTAGGCTCCTCCACCTCAATGATTTTATTTATATTATTCTAAGGAGCTACATGGATGATATCATGCTCTGTCTCGAAACTGCATTGTGCAGGTTTAGGGTCTTGAAGAGGCTAGATGAACTGATCGCTTGTGCGACAATGAAATAAAGGAAATGTAATTCATTCCTTGTAAAAAGGGAGTGAAATTTTGGGGCCACCGTCGCCTCGGGAGAGAAGGCATTCCTCGCCAATCTGAAATCAGCATACATCTAGCCTCTCAGAAAAGAGTTCCTGAAGTACCTCTCAACAGCAAACCTTTTCAGATGGAAAGCACTTGTCATCTACCTCTAAAGTCCATCAGGGAATCTGTGGATTAGAGATTGAGGGACACTTCCTCCAGGGGAATGAGCTGGAGGAACTGATAGACAGGATCTAGATAGGGTGGGCTAGGATTAGATGGGTTGACCCACCCATTTTGTGGTCTAGAGGCTCTCTGCCCTCTTCCTGCAACCTGTGGTTGGACACAGTGCAGGCCTGTGACCTGATCAAAGACTCCCATTAACACTCACTGTTAGAGAGCAAAACCACACACACACAGGGCCACGGTAATAAATATATTACGTTAAATTGCGGTTGCAGTGGAAAACGTTTATCGTGATCCATTTGTCCCGGGTCAAATTGATCTCTATAAGCAGTTGATTACTGTAACCGAATTGCATAGCTTCTGTACAATAGCTCAGAAACTGGTAATGCCACGCACACACACTGACTGCGCTGCTTACTTTTCTCTCTCCTTCTCACTATCTGTCACACTGACACGCAGATATCCAGACACATGTGTAAACTCAGACAAAACAGAATTTGTAAACTTAGACAATCTATGGAGAGCCGGAGAAAATGGGGGGGAGCGCATGGCTCAATTCAGTTTGCATGATAGAGACACAGAGGAGTAGTAAAATATTGAAAGAGTGGTTTTAAAAAAAAAAACTGTTCCTGTACCCGGCCTACAGCCAAAGATTCAAAGGAACAAACCCAGTGATCAAAATTCTGTTCTTCAGAATCTGAGAGCATCCTGCAGGACTGTTTATCAAAGACAGGATGGGATGTCTTTAAAGCTGCAGCAACACTGGAGGATTATTCTATCAACATACAGGAGTATTCTGAATGTGTGACTTGGTAAATTAGCACCTGTGTTGCTAACTTGTATGGTGGGCACAATGTTGACAAGTTTCAAACCAGAAGTCCTGGATAATCAGAAGTGGGACGTCACATGCTGCATGCCTGATCTCTTGAATTTTGATCAGGGAAAGAGATATACGTAATACAAAACAGCTCTGTACAGACTGAGGAAAACCATCAAAGAGGATAAAAAACAGTACAGGGAGAAACTGGACAGCTTCTACCCTACTGCTGATGCCGGATTGATGGGACTCCTGCAAAACATCACAGAGTATAAGGGCACCACCACAGATATCACCAACTCCACCTTAACCCTGCCTGAACAGCTCACCCTGGGGGTATGTGGGATTTCTGTTGGTGTTCTGGGCACTTCTAAGGACCCTCTGCTGATACATGTCCTGCAGAGATGGGAGGGTCGTTCCAGTGATGTACAGGGCTGATTTGACCACTCTCTGCAGGTGTTTGTGGTCTGTTTGTTTGCTGTAGCCATATCATGCTGTAATGCTGCTGGTCAGAATGGACTCAATGGTGCACTGGTAAAAGTAGCAGAGGAGCTGTGCCTACCTAGGGCGGCTTTGGCTGAGGGGTAGAGTGGTTGTCATCCAACCCTGAAGGGCGGCGGTTCGATCCCTAGTCTGACCCATCTGCATGCCGAAGTGACCTTGGGCAAGATGCTGAACCCTGAATGGCCCCCCCATAGATCACGATGTGGTATGTGAGAGCCACTGCAATGGACTGCAAGCGCCTGCAGAAAGTGATAAAGACGGCTGAGGATTGTCAGGACATCACTACAGGACCCACCCACCCCAAAAATGGACTGTTCACACCTCAGCCCTCTTGTAGAAGGTATAGCAGTGTGAAATACAGGATGTCCAGACTGAGGAACAGCTACTATCCAACAGGCATCACACTGTTAAATACTCACTAGCCCTTACGCCACCCTGGACAACCTCAACCCACAGATCTTTCACTCTGCCTTTCACCCTCCCACCCTCTCACCACCCTATAAGCACACACACACACACACACACACACACACACACACAGACAAATCCCATCCCACAACCCAACTGCAGACAATGTGTGTTTTTGCACAGACTGGATAAGCACATGTTTTTTAATAATTTAAAAGCACGGTATTCACACTGTAAGGCAAAAATGTATATATGACAATTAATGCTTTGAACTTGAACTAAAAACAGTAAAAAAAAAAAAAAAAATGTAATCCAAACATGTATGAAAAGACTGTGGCCTGGCTCTGCGCCCTCTCGACAGCTCCACTTTTCCTGGATCCACCTTGACCACATGTGGGCAAGTTGCAGTGGGAGGAGGGGTTGAGGCAGTGGAGCGGATAAGGCTCTGGAAGTCAGCACAAGAGTATTGATTGATAATTCATCATGCCTACCCAATAACCTAGCGCTGATAGGCAAGGAGCTACACAATTTGAATTTCTTCAAATTTATTGCAAACGTTCACTTGGACTCAAAGAGGAACTAATTTGATTTTGGTGGTCAAAAATCAAGGTCTCTGTTACCTCACAAAACCCTTTTTGCCTCATAAACTTGTTATTTTAAGAATACCTCGTGAGAATCCTTTTAAATTTGGCTAAAAAATTCACTTACATTCACCAATTCAATAATTTAATTTCGGTAGTCAATGGTCAAGGTCACAATTATCTCAAAAAACATGTTTTGGCCTGGTGAACATGATATCTCAGCTCTTCTTCACATATTGACCAGTTGTCGCTTGGATTCAAAGATGATCTAATAAGATTTCAGTGCTGAAAGGCAAAGGGCATGGTAAACTCATGAGTTTGGGGAAAGTAATACTTGTTGACTGAAACTGCACTGAATGGCGGGGGCACAGTGGTGTTTAAAGTACTTAAAAGCCATACTTGAGTAAAAATACAGATATCTTACCTGAAAGTGACTCCCGTAAAAATAAAAGTCACCCAGATGCTGAGGTTCAAATAGTATTGGACAGAATAATAAAGACTGAACTGAACCGAACTCCTGCGTGAGCACCTGGATAATTCTAAAGGGAATAAATGGATGGGGAATGTGCTTGCGTTGATTAAGTCCCTGCTCTTTGTACACACATCGCAACTACTAAACTTGACTATCTAGAGCAGAGGTCTCCAACCTTTTCAAGCCCAAGATCAATTTTAATTTCAAATGTAAGCTGAGATCTACCACCCTGATATCTTTCAAAAAAACACTTAAGAGAGTCAAATTTATTATTTTTTCCATTTTGTGTTAAAGGCTGAATGTACAAGCATAAATATACACGAAGAGAGGCAGTTGTGCAACTTTTTCTGTTCAATGCACAATATTCAAATTAATATCAATTCATATTTACAATGCACAATATGTAGCTTCTCAGTTTCACATCATGTTCAGCAGAGGAGCTGCTACTGCAGCACAATGTTTTTACATATAGGCTTTGATTTGAATATGAACCACAAATATGATTATTGCCTTGTATGAAAGATGTCCCTTGTACTCAAATAAATACCATTACCACACAGTATGAAGCATTGTATCTTCCGCTCCTGCAAATATTCCACAATAAAAAAAACTTTTTAGACAAGGGAATGGATTCCATTAACAGAAACGCTGGAGGGCTTTTATTTTTAAAAGGCATACAGAAAGTTTTGCAACCATTTGTTTGTGATATAAATTCATCAGATAAACATTAAAACTCAGGTAAGATCATTTTCTCTGTTTATACTGCTGTGAACCACAATGTGTATCTGTCTGTCACAAATGTATTTACAAGCCTTTCCGAACCCGTTTCAAAGTAAAAGCACTCCAGCGTTTCACCTCCTGAATCCACTCATTTGTTCAAACGGGGCTTTGTTTGTTATCGAAAGACCGAAAAATGCACATCTTCATACCGTAGAGTCCTGACATTTTATTTAGTACATAAATCAACTTGTTCTTGAAGGAAATTCAGGAGATAAACCTGCAACTCCACCACCAGTAGCGAACACACAGCGCTTGTGAAAAACAGACAACCGCTGATCTGCGGCGCGACTACAGCCACAGAGTCCAGGGAATATTTATACTTTGTTACTTCCCACCACTCCGGGGGCATAAAACACCATGCTGTAATTTGACTTTATTGTTAGAGGTCTGTTCAGCAAATACAATCTTCACACCAACAAGTTGCACTTGTTTTGTTGCACTGTAGCAACATAATGAACACTGCGTTTTTACTTTGTAGATAAATTGCTCAAGAGGAACTGATACAATTAATGTTTCTGCCATGACTTGTACCTGTAGCGCCTGTTAATTTTGCTGTAGGTCTAAAAAAATTTACAAAATGATCTGCTAGACAAGATATTATTGCTGGCATGCTTGCTATGGCCTGGGGGCTGCCAATTGCACTACTAGACAATCTGCTTTGTTGAAGTTATCTTTACAAATTCTGTACCGGTTTTTTGTCATTTCCTAGGCTTGTACTTGTCTCCCAGGTTGTTATTCTGACCAATTTCACATTTCGTCAGTCTAAGGAATACTTTGTGTGTTAATTTGCAAACGTTTTTTTTTTGTTTTCATTTAAGTGAATTTTCTTTTTTGAACTTTTTTTGAAATGCTCTCAGTCAACTTGATCTCTTCCTCTCAACAAGTTGACAACATCACCTTCAAATATTCTATCCCTGAAAACACGTGCAGACACATATCAGTCAAGTTCCACCTACTTGTAAGCAATAGATAAAACCTGTGTACTTTTACATGTCCTGCAGAGACTTTGTTAGATATATTTTGTAGGATCCTGATGATGCAATATTTAGTTTTTCGTCAAACATACTGTTTGATAGCGGCAGGTTTGATGCTGCTGCTAAATTAAAAGAAACTTTTGTAACTTGGCCACACATCATCTGATAGAGTCCAGGTCAAATATCAGTCTTTGCCATAGCACCACCCGCTGGGAACAGAAAATATCTCCAGTATTTCTGACTTTACATTTTTCCCTTGCTCTGACATGTCATTTATTGCTGCTTGTTTCCCCTGGGTTTATACCTTTTTTAATCTTTTCACATACCTACTGATCATGTCTACTTTATGTACCTCAATGTGATTTCATAAATTCCCTTTGGCTTCTATGAAGTACAATGAATCAATAATTTATGTACCTGTCCGTCCATAAAGTCAAAATCTAAGAAATACTTGTGCTGTTAAAAAAGCGAAACCACCCATTTCACCAATGCCACATTTGAAATGGGCATTCAGAGTTCATGCATATACAGAACTGTTTACAGATGAAAATGTATACAGACTTATGAAAGGTTGTTTTATATATGTTTCATCCTCAGACACAATCTGCTGGATTCAAAAATCAACACTGTGCTGTCCATGTGCCAAGACACCAATCTCCTAAACCCTGTCCATGGCATTGTCCAGAGTGTGGTTTACCATGAGGAATCTCCACCACAGTACCAGCCATCCTATTTACAAAGTAATACATGCTGACATTTTTACTTTCTGACCACAACCTGCTGCTTAAAATAGGGACCTACATCAAGCTTTGACATTTAATTGGAATAGATAACAGCTCTATGCAACTGTATTCTCTCCCCTCCCTCTCATTTGACAGGCTTTGGCTTCAATGGACTTTGGAGGTTTGCAGGACCCTTCTCTAAGGTATGAATAAATATGTCCTCTTGTTGGTCTTACTTTTTTTTTTCCTCAGGTACAATAACCATCTACAACGAAGAAATTCAATATCACCACACCAATTTGCAGGTTGTTGCCATGTAATACACATAGCAGTATCAGAGAGGATGCATATCATTTGCAGTCCAGTTTTCAGTTCTTACCATGTCCAACAGCTATTAAACAATATAAAAAAGAGTAAAGCAACATTGTCTCCATCTTATTCTGTCACCACAATGGAGTTAATAGGTTAATGAATGGACCTTGTACTTTAATAGTATTGCATTCATTATCATAGGCAGGTAGTTTTACAGAGTAAAAGCAAGTGTACCTGATATGCTAAATGTCTGTGCAACATTTCCTGAAAGGTTCATGGAACCTTCGATTGTACTATGTACTCAATATAGTGTTACAGATTGACAATTCTTCTTTCACAAACTGACTTTGAAAAGTACTGACAACAGCATGCAGATAGATATATAAAACTATCCCCCTGCACCTCCCTAGCTGGCTTGTTTTTGCCCACTGTCTTGCTAATCCTTATCTATTTAACATAAATCATGAATAAGGCAGTTTAAATTGCACATACATAAATACAATATCACACAACATTAGCATAGCTCCATTGCACTAGCATACAGCTTAAGTCTTTCAAGAGAACAACGTTCCCCTCTGGAACATTTGGTTTCTCTTGCTACTTGGGATAAAGTTTCAGTGTCTTAAGGTACTCACGTCTCCACCCACTCCAAAAGGTGTCCAACAGGCTTTTGATCTTGCATTCCTCTTTAAAAATGTCTGCTTCTTCAAAGTTAGCAGGAGGAAGGTGATGAGAAGTGCCAGTCTTAAAGAACAGAAGCCCCTCTAAGAGTGAGGATGAGAGGCAACTCTGTATCTTAGGATACTTGAGATGAGAGGTCTTATGTTCATGACTGCTGTCACCTCAGCCATCAGTGTTGTCTGTAATCTGTAGGATGACAAATGTGCCAACCATGACACTGACGTCTTTGACAGACTGAGAGAAAGAGTGAGCTATTTGGATGAGGTATTCTTCTGCTACTAAGTAGGGTGGTGAACTTGGAGAAGTTCTAAAGGCAGCGATAGTGCATCAAGTCACCGTCTGGAAAGTGTCAGAGCCATCTTATCTACTTTCAGTTAAGCGATTTCCATGCCAAGTATATCTGCACACAGTTCTAGCCTTGGAATGGTTATGCCAGGCTCAGCAGCCATCTTAACTTTTCTGAAGGCAAAATGAACAGTTCAGTTTGTCCTCCCTGGCCCAAAATGAATGTGTGTCCTGCACCTTACCCCATCTCGCAGGGATTGAAAAAGGTGCTAGTAACCCAGGGAGAGAGAGAGAGAGAGAGAGAGAGAGAGAGAGAGAGAGAGAGAGAGAGAGAGAGAGAGAATATCTAAATTTGTGTTGCCAAAGTAAATAGTTATTTGAAACTTAATGTTTTGGTCTGTTGCTTCATTGTAGAGCTGTGTGCAGAGACCTTTTCCTGCTGTAATTGTCACTGTCTTTCTCTCTCACTCACAATTACATATACCTATTTGCCTCACTGGATATTTCATGCCCGTCAGTGGGAGATATGATCAACCCACTAGGAGAAGCATATAAAACTGAGATCATTTCATGTTGCCAGTAGGTTTTGCTAGGATTACAACTACATATTGGTATGTAGATTTCTTCATACCAGGACTCTTATCAAACATGGGAAATTTAGGGGAAATTGGACATAGTATATGTCAGATGCAACAACTGAACTGCATTATTGTGGTGGCATGGCAACAGCATTCATGAAAAGGCTTTAGATTGAACTGACCAAATTGTATATTTATCTAATTCTGTGAGAGGTTTGCCCATCAGCCATTTTGCTGACACCTATGGTCAAAAACCATATAAAATATTAAGTTGAGCCACTCTTGAAGAATTATCAACTTTTAGTAAGGTTCGTAGTCGTTATTAATTGTATATAATAGTGTGGCTTGGGCTGCATTTTTCTGTTGGAATCCAAGCTTGACCAAGACCCTAAGGCATTCTGTTTTTTGCGTCCGAAACCGACTCAAACCCGCTACAATTAATGTGAGCTGCAGTGAATTTGTGTTACCCTGTCCTTCCAATGCCTGGATGTAGACAGACATGTGCAATGTAAAAGTCAGAGGGGAATCTCACCACTGCATGTACCTCCCCCACCTTCAACCCCTCCTGTACTCTGATTGACAGTATTTGTAACTGATTTATCTAGATACATGCTTGAAACCTACTTGCAGCATTTAAAGAGTTCACACATAGCCATTGGAAACTGCTGATCGAACGCTTATTTAGCTCCAAGCTAATGTAAACATGAATGTAAACATTGAGTTAAAAACATTTTTAGTACATGCTGCCTATTCCGCCGGTGAAAGAGTAATAGTAACAGTAATATGCAGCGCTAATAAGAGACTAACGAGGGTGCTCAGCTTCCCCAAGATGAACATGGAAATAGTATGCTGAAGCATTTTGTGTGTCATTTGCTGATTTGTTATTAGGATACAAATGTCAACAGGCCGTAGTGATGCATGTGTCAGGGTTTGTCGATAGCCACACCAACCATTGGCACCAATCAAAAAAATGTCACCTGAACACACGCAAATTTCAAGCACTTTCACACACACGACTACACAAAACTATGAAGGAACACATATGGAATTATGTGGTAAACAAAAAAGTGTCAAACAAACCAGAATATGTTTTATATTTATATATATTATTGAGAATGCATTTGAGAGCATTTGCAGCCAAAATACCATCATTTGACCATTGCTTCATAAATATACTGCTGAAGAGGTTAGGATTCAATAAATGTTGCTCCCACGAAGGAGAGTGGAAACCGTGGCACCCATACATTTTTGTGTCTGTCCAATATTGTGAAATACAAACAAAATCTGATCAAAATTATCTGGTAGGCCAGTTTTAGCCAACCACTGCCCTCTACTTTGGGCTGTTTAAAAAGAGTCACATTCCCAACAAAGTTATATCTACAATAATGTAAACATATACACATTAAGCTTGAGACTAAGCACTTCAATGTACATTATTTGATATCAGATTAAATTTGCTGAAAAGCACAACTGATGTGGGACTCTGCCAGTACTTATAATATGAATGGAAATCATCAGATTAGACTAGTCCCCCCTTGATTTAAATCACTAGTTGAAGACAGCCAACTGAGATTATTCAAGTTGGGTATTCGTTTCTTTCTAGGGGCATTTTGGTTGCTAGAACTAGCTGCATAACGCTGCTTAAAAACATTACTTGAGTTATTCAGTCTGTTTGTTGAAGATGTTCACAATGCAAATCCAGACAAAGAGTGAATCTGGGTTGGTCAGAGTTCTCCATTCTGCTTAGAATTGGTGAAGTTACAGCTCAGCATCTTTATACATTGTTACCATTTTTGGATACATTAGCTTGGAGGAATAAATTGGGGGAATAAACTGTCACTCTGATAATTCATATTAATATATGATTTGACTGACAAAATTCTTGGTTTTGTACAGACCTAGATTCGACTTACTGAACACATATTAGATCATAAGTAGTGTTAACACTGTTGTTTGAAACTCACATCACTCAAGCTATTTTCATATTCTCTGCTAACCTTGCAGCAAACCCAGATACCAGACTATGCCGAGCTGATTGTTAAGTTTTTGGAGGCACTGATTGATAGCTACCTGCCGGCAGCTGACGAGGAGCGAGGAGAGGAGCAGTTGAGGACGCCCACCTCCCCCTACCCGCCCACCAGTCAGAGCCAGCTCAGCATCACTGCCAACCTCAACCTGTCCAACTCTATGACTTCACTGGCCACTTCGCAGCACTCACCAGGTCTCACTAGGTCTCACATGTAGACAGACCCTCACTCCCTGAATGGAAAATGTTCCTGGAGCAATTACACTTTTTTTTAAATAACCTTCTTGACCTCTAAAGATGTTTAAAGATGTTTATCAGATGTTCACTCAATGTGTGACATCCACACTTTTATACTATGATATCCAGTTTCCCTGAACTCCAGAAGTGATGGATTTCTAAATGTCTAAATGGTCATGTTGCCTCAATGAATGCAGGGAGAAAGCAAGATACTTATGTTACAGCAAGATATATTGGAACCAGGAGAAAAATTAATGAAGTACTGTTTTTCAAGTGTGATTAGCACTTGAAAAGAGATGTCACTTTTTTTGTTTTTTTGACATTTGCTTACTGATGTCGGACTGCTACCGTATGAGAGAAAATAAAATCAGTGAAGAAATAATAAGGAAACGTCAGCACAGTCAGTCAAACATTTGAGTTTGTATGTAAAAGGAAGGAAATATAAAAACATGACTTCAGTGCTGCAAATAAAGTGACAGCACTTCACTGGATAAATAAGTTTTTTCTCCTTTGTGTCCAGTGTAAATAAAACCAAAATTAATATATATTGTGTTTGATCCTTTGCCATGTAGAGTTTTAGTTTCTTCTGCATCTCTGTTATGAGCTGCTTTCACTGTCATGTTTCTGACAGAAACAGATCATACTCTCTTTGTATCAGGATAGAACATTTAGGAATGACAAAACTGTTTAGTAATTCACTTCGAAGTAAACAGTTGAAGCATGATGTTTGACCCTTACGCTTGTGACCCACTGAGAAGGAGCTGGCAGTTCACTTTGAGCCACCAGTTAGAAACCTCTGATTTAGGGGAAACTCAAATCAAAAAAATGTAGATGCTGTCCTGAACTGGTCACAAACAGTGGATAATTGCCTCATATCAAGCTTTTAAAAAAGTGTATTTTTTGTGTGTTCCCTTTGGTCCTCCAGGCGTGGACAAGGAGAATGTCCAGCTGTCCCCCAGCTCTGCTTTGTCCACTGGGGGTCGCACTCGCCACGGTTCAGCCAGTCAGGTCCAGAAGCAGCGCAGTGCCGGCAGCTTCAAGAGACCCAGTATCAAGAAGATTGTCTGATCCGCCAGGGAATGCCGTCCCATCTATTCTCCCAGCTTCCTCCATCTCTTCTTTCTCTCTGCCCCTCCTTCAGCCTGCAAGGCCTCATACTACACTCGACATTAAAATGTCCTCCCTCTTCAACTTTGTTGCTTTGGCAGTAGAACAAGTGATATTGTGTTCTGCATTGAGGAGAGATTTGCTTGAAATATGTTATGTGAGCCAGCCTATGGTGGAGGACAAGGTTCAGTTCAATTGTTCCTCTTCATCTTTTTTTTTTATTACCTTTGTATCTGGAGATAAGTCTTTTGGAATAACTGGACATTAAGGTTGACATTGGGACATGTATTGACTGTACCACATCCCTCTCATGACTAAACAGTTCTTGTCGGTGATGTGATCCAAATGACGAGACATTCATCCCGGTCCTGCTTTGACATGTCAGTCCCCCTCTCCCACTTCTGTACATACTTTACATAGACAGATTATGTATAACCAGTCCCTAGTGCTAATTTCAATGTTGACTTTTTCTCCATAGTGTGCCTTGGTCAGGGTTTTTCATTGTGTACAATTTGTAAAGTAAAAGAGTAAAAAACCTTGCTAAGGATAAAGAACAGGTACTAATTATGGAGGTGAGCCTTCCATATCACCACATGTTCACACAAGCTGTGTCATGACCAGCCTCCAATGATCGTCAAATATACAATCATCCATATACCCTATTGCCTAAAAGTATTTATCCTGTATTGCTAGATATTGCTACACAAATCTTTAAAAACACTTTCAAAGTTTAAATATGAAGGTTGTAAAAGACTAGGGGTAACACAACAGTGTAAATACCGCCAACCTTTTTTGTGCACTTGCTTTTATTGACCTATGTAGTTATTTAATGTAGGTTACATTTAGTATGAACTGAATTTTCAGCAGCAAAGCATTTTGATTTGTTTACACAGTGAAAAAAAAGTGTAACAGGCAATAATCCTCAACTCATTTGTCAACCACCAATTTTATTTTTTACAGTGAACAGGAGCAACACAACACTGTTAATGTGATAATTACGTTATACTAATCACCTCCACTGACCATTTGAACAAAAAAGGGCCAATGCACAGTTAAATGCTGTATCCCTGTGGTCTTTTAAATGAAAAATTAACCTAAAAGAAGCTTCAACAGTTTTCAGTATAGCCCTTACAGAGTAAAAACAATTTTTTCTTCAGAAATATAGTATTGATCACCAATGTAAGGAAGTAGATTCATTGTGCGGTAAAAAAATATTTATACCACATTTCTCAAAAGACTTGATCAGTTAGCCTTAAATAATAATCTGATCAAAGACGTTGGCAGGACAAGGAATCTAACCAAACATTTAATTCATACCTGGACGTCTTAATGTTCCTGCAGCTACAAACATTTCACTTTGAAAATAACTCTTGTGATATCATGTATTCTCTAATTCCAGCGCAAGACAGTTGGGAAATGTGAAACACGAACACTCAACATCAGAAGGGAGTTCAGCGCCCTCCCTTCAAGAGATTCCACAGCTCCCACAAATAAGAATGCGTCCATTGATTCATCATTGAGTGAGAAATTGTGAATATCCTTTTAAGATCTGTAATTATAATCCCCCAGGTTATTGGTGGTGCAAATGGGATTTTCAAACCAGCTTTCTCTACCCCCAGAGCACATGCTCTGTGTTACAGTAGATGGAAACAGTAGTCTACTTTCAACGACTGTTCTGGGCACATTTACTACTCAGTTACACATAATCAGAGTGTATTCCGAAGAAGACTAGTATTTCAGATTTTTTTTTCTGAACATCTCTCTAAACTTGCAGGCAAGTCATTGGCTTAGTCATCACATTTTATTAAACATACAGAGATTCTACAACCGCATGTGCTTCTAATGTACACCATACACAAGGCAATCTGAGGCAGAACCCAACACACCGCCCTGAATAAAAACAAATTTTTGTCAATTTGTCCACCAGAGAGCATTTAATATTTGCACCGTAAAATGTTCAGCTGATTTGCAACGTTTAACATGAAATGATGGGGAAAAAACTGCTAGTGTTGGCAATTCATTTTACATTGGCATGACTTAATTGGTAACTCATCAACAACATGATGGTCATTGTGATGGATTATGTCAGCCAGCAGGTTGACTAAAATATATGGAAACTAATGGCTGCCTAGAGAGTAGAGACCTACTGACAGATTCAAAACACTGGTTTATTGTAAACTGGCAGACAGGTAGCAGCTGTGAACACATTTCCATAGATTGAGTTTTGTTTAGTTGACCATGTGCACAATGAGATTATGCTTATCTGTGCTGCACTGGCATCCTTCAAACCACACCTCAGATGTGGTTTATTTGTTAAAATGCCTCTATCCTGCCTAATCATGTATGCATGGTAAGAGTCAGGTACTACACAACTCGGATTTAATTTTTTTTTTCCAGTAACAACTTGCAACAACATGCTGCTCATTCAGTGTTTATGTGACTGTATGGACGCATATATGATCAGTTTATGATTTGAGTTTTTCTTGTGTAATAGTTGACTGAGGAGATGTTTAAGTTGTTTTTTTCAGTCCATTGAGGTTCGAAACATTCACGAGATGAATGCTATGGCAAGAGGTATTTTCATTAGACAGCCTCAGAAACAATATTTTGTAGTTCAGGCCCAAAGAACAGCATAAAGGGAAAAATGTGTGTAGTACTAAAGAGAATAAATAAGCTTGTCCACTTAAATCTTTGGAAGTGGATCGTAGCCTGAAGAATCCTGACATTTTTCGTGTTGGCCTTTATCTCAGATTTTTCAATGACATTGGTCGGGGAATCAGGACTCGACCTCAAATGTTTTTTAGGTAAAATATCTGAATATTTCAAAGAACTGGATGATTGCCACTCGGATTCATATACTTTAACTAAACTAAAATGTGTAATCTGTCTTTAATACATCTGATTGCAAAGGTCACACTCAAAAGGACAAACAGCATCCTGTCATGGAGAGATGAATCTGACAAAGGGGGATATTAGCAAACACAAGGTGTATATGGTGTAACTTAGTTGGGAAAAATAAAAGTTTAAAACCAATTAATGTCAGCACCTGGCCCTACATAAAAGTGTGAGTGATTTGCAGGTTGTCTGTTTTGGAAAGTAATAACTTATATATGCCACAAGTCCTATTTAATGTGCAGTTTTTCAAACTTTAACAGAAAACCCAACAATGACCAGCTAATGTGTTAATAAATGAGTCATCTTTCTCATGTTAATAGGCTTATCCCTTGAGTCACTTATGTAGTGTCAATACCTTTAAGTTGTCAAAGTCATATTTTCCAACACAGGATGCGTGAAGCAGTTATGGATCACTACAGAGGTCACTACTTTTTTGGATCTAATTTCAGGGTCAGTTTCCACAGAAGCAGAACAAAACTTAATCCATCTCTCTCAAACAATTTCACAGGCAAGGTTATTAAAGCTATTCTCCCTGATATTCTTCAAAGAAGTGTCCACAAAGCCTAAATAACACAATTGGCATGTGTAACCAAACGCTACATTGAATAATCTAAAGGCAAGCTTTATTTAAGCACTGTTTTATCAATTTCCATTGTTTCCAGGTTCTATTTATATTGGTATGTGAATGGAAATACTAAGGATTATATATCCTTAACCTCTTAAAAAAGTGGTTGACTTGCACTAATTTAAAAACAGTCATAGCTTTGTAAAGATGAAAACAAAACCTCAAAGGGTGGCATGTTTTATTTGATGTTATGCAAAATCTAATGTCTGTAGAGTATAAGTCTGAGCTTTGTTTTTAATGCAGTATGTGGGATAATTGTAAATACTTTGTGTACAATTTGAGATGGTATATTTACTACAGTGTACATACATGTGATATTGTATCATTTAGTTTTTTGTAAAGCAGTTAGTTTCTGTATAATAATCAAATTGAACTATTCCTGTGTTAGTAATAAAATGTTTTTCTCTCCACAATGGTTGAATCTATCTGAATGACACAGACAAGCTTTTGTTTTTCAACACAACAAGCTAAACAAAAAAGTATGATTTTACTTTGTTAAGGTTAAATATACTGGAAGGTGGGGTTTTTTCATTATTATTTTAAACTTAAGATTTCATCAGTGTTGTAAATACTTTTCCACATACAACATTCATAGACTGTAAATACAGACCTTTAGTAAATAAAACTATAGCCGTGGGACCTGCTATGCCTAGCAAGATGTTGGACTGGGTGAGCAGGCAGCAAGAAGTATTAAGAAGACTGTTATTTTTATATGCTTATAAAAAAAAAATCTCACACAAAGAGTTTATGAACCAACTTCACAAGAGGCCTCTCTCCTACCCGGAGACTGTGTTTCGCTGAGTTTGCCAGTATGTGACCTTAAGCTGACCATACCTAGAGCGCCCTGTGTATTAAATCAGGCCAGAGGGAAAAGATGGCCTTGAACGATCTATTCATCGCATCGACCTGTTGCTATGAATCAATGACCCCAACAAAAAACTGCTGTTACTGAAAGTGGCAGGACTAACAAAGCACATTTGCCAGTATGGGGACTAACCATTAGGGGTGGGGGCCCAATGTGTGGCAGGATGGCAGTGAGAGTCACGCAACGACACCCGGCAACGGCGGCTCAGCAGTGGATCTTGGTAGTGGGTACCAGACAAAGGCAAAGAGACAGACAAGAAAGGAGGCGCAGAGGGATGCGTGGAGGGGTGACGCATTCTAGCAAAGTACCTCTCATTGATTCTACCCTGACTAAAACACATGTTTGATTTGCATGTACATTATTACTATTATTAGTATTCAGGAACCCATTGCATTTAGTAGATCATAGGCTGAGGAATTGCTGCTTATTTAAGATATGTATGAGGGACATTAGACACCATTAGTAAGGACTGTGAAGATCCTATACTTAACATGGGTTCCCTACACATAAGCCCTATTCAACTCCTCACTTCTGCATCCGACCCAGCTTAAAGCTCACCAAAGAAGGACTGTAAACATGAACTTAGTGTTTCGGCAGACAGTGATTTTAAAGAGACTCTAGCCCTGGATTTTTTTAATTATAATATATTTGAATTTCTATCTCAATTATTTTATCTTTATCTTTGCTAGTCTGTGTGTTGTCTTGAACAGACTGCTTCCCTGAGAACAGTCTAATAATGCTGTGCCAGATTGAGCATGTGTGCAGGAAAAGTAAAACATTTAGTTCAGTCAAGAGAGAAGTCAAGGGTGCAGCAGTTTGACTGCACAAAGCAAGAGATGTTTGAATGCATGAGTAAAACTGCCTGAGATGGCTAATAATTGCATGGTTACATGGATAATGCTAAACATACATATAGAGTTCATTATTTGCAAACAAATAATACATTTTTGCTTAAAAAAAAACCACTTCAAACATAATTTATTTGCCTACAAAATATATTTTTCTGTGTACCAAATCTCTAGTTTCTCACTCGGAAATGAGGCACAAATATAACACCATACCTTATTAGCATACCCAATATCTCACATCAGCTGTGGGACATCAACCAGCAACAATCAGCTCTTTGAATGAACTGTGACAAGGTGTTGTTCTTTCCCCCCCGCCCCCCTGTCCTCTGTTTTCCGGGAACACTAATAGGCTTCATGCAGAGTAATGTGACCAATTGAATCAACCTCACCCTGGAGCTGAAGGCTGCAGATCAGAGGCGCAGAGAACACCCCACTCACACTAGGTCCCACACTGAGAAAACTTCTCAGGGGTGCAACTTCATAATTTTCTGCTCCGCACTGCTTTGGGATTTTACAAACTGTCCTCCAAGGAACTAGTGGCACTCTTTTCATCTGCCTTAGCATTTCTGCCTGCTTGGCTGACCTCTATTTAGCTCTTAGGTGAATAGTTCAGAGGGCCCCTGTGTAGCCCTGCCTGCAGATTCAGGTGAGTACACAATCCATTGTAATGATGTTGATATCCAGGACAGTGCATGAGTGCAGCTGAAGTCATTGTTCTTATCAGCTGTGATAAGATCTATGGTGGGGTCTGTGAAGCAGCCCAAGGTTCACGTAACTTGTTGATTCCATAATACAAAAAATAATGTTTATTATACTAATATATACTATATAGACTTTGTTAGCAGCAGTGATTACAGTAAATACATGTTTTTCATTTGCTAAACTTGGCTTTAAGTTGCGTTAAAAGGGAATGAAAGAGGTGAACAGCAGTAGACTGAATGTTAAAAAAAAACTCTATGCACCCCCAACATGGCCATAAAGGGATACTTGGTATAAGTTAGTGCTTAACTGTATGTTAACACGGATGGCTTAATCTGAAAATGGCTCACCAGCCCTCAAGGGCTTTATGCTCCCCAGAGCAGTTACACAAATTGTTGTCTGTTTGCATCGTCATACATCTGAAGAACTCACAGTGATTAATCTCCTTATTAGGAGATTAATCACTGTGAGTTCAGAATCAAAACATTCAAGTAATTATCATTGTCAAGCAGAAATTAAAGATTCGAAATTTTACTTCATTAGAAGCAAGGAAGCATATACAAATTCAAAATATACATATGTGAAAATAAGCTAAGACACAATACAGGAAAATTTCCCTCAAGCACCCCATGATCAACACTTAGACCTAAAATTAACATTTCTCTTATTATTATCATAGTATTAGCTGAAAACGGCTAGTAGAACTCAGTGAGACAGACGTTATTTCAGCATTCGAACTGACTGCATTTCAATGAACTCTGCAAAGAATTGAATATCATCTAATGTGCATAGAGAAACAGGATATGCCAGCATGGAGGGTTTGAGCTTAATGTGACAAGTAGCAACAAGTAGTTTACACACAACAAAGTCTAATCTGTGTCCCTGTCAATGTGGCAATACCCTAAATTAGCAAATTTATAATAAAAAATAACTGAATGAGGACGGTCTGCAATGAGCATTTCTGGAAAGTTTGATATAACTCATTATATATAATGCTATACCTTTATTTTCACTGACCATGTCTTTATTTAGTTTCCATTGGGTAAAATTATGGTTTTATATCTTGGGTAAAATAGATGTTTAACTTTTATTATGTTTAATTTAACACTTGACAGTTATAATACTTCCTGAATTGGAAAACACAATCCAGGCAGCAGTTGCAGTTCATGAGAAACATATTACTAGTGGTGTATAAATGCTCAGTTTTGTTGATTCTGTGAGTGAAGAGACTGTCTCTCCACTATGTTACATATTCCGTAAGTGCTGGGAATGGAAAGCCCAAATCTCTGAGCAGGATTGCAACAAGGTGCTGATGAATGTCTTATGTTGCTTGACCTTACCTCAACATCCCAGATCAGAGCTTCAACTACACAGAAAAGGGAAATTATGGTATTCTCTTACATCAGAAACTGGAGAGAGCATCTAGTTTGGCATCCTTGGAACATGGGTGGTAGGATAGAGTGAAACAAAAGTGGTTAAAAAATGTAGTTCCACCAGGCCTGACATGGGGTTCAACCTCTTAGCTGTGTGGATGTATTCTATATTTTTATGATCCATCTGAACCACAAAGGGGAGTTCTTCTCCGTTGAGCCAGGTTCTCCACTCCTTTAATGCCAATGTGTTATGGAGAACATCAGAAAGATAAGGGTATTTGCAGCATTGATTAGAATAAACAGTTTGTAGCATTATGAAAGATAAATTAATTGAGGAATTATTGTTAGTAATGGTCGAGAATCTGAGTAGACATATTGTATATCAAGCAGTCTTGTATTAATCATAGTCAATGATCAGCTACCACCACGATCAGGATCCACCACCACGATCTGATGCCACCAAAGTCCACAATCCATCATCAAGAAATTGACTGCCAGTTGCCCTATGTCATAATTCTTCTCAGCAGCAGACATTTTCTAGGAGAGTTGAGCCCTGGGAAAGAATGGCCCCCACACCTGTGACGGAGGCGCCCACCTCCACTATGAACTGTCTGGCAGGATTGGGGAGAGTAAGAATGGAAGCAACGGTGAAGCTTTACTTGAGCTCCGGAAACACTGCTTCAGCAGCTGAGGACCAGGAGAATTTACACTTGATAGAGGTGAGGACAGTTAGGAGGACTGCCTCGGACCTATAGTTCTGGTTGAAACGTCTGTAGAAATTTGCGAAACCCAGGAAGTGCTGCAGTTGCTTGCAGAATGTTGGCAAAGGTCAGTTTATGACTTCTTCCACCTTGGCTGAGTTCATCTGAATGCCTACCTCCCTGAGCATAAATTCCCAAAACTGAACTTCAGACACACAGAATTCACACTTCACTGCATTCACAATAATCTGGTTTTACAAAAGTCTCTGCCAAACCTTCCTCATGTGATCATCATGCTCCTGGAAATAACTAGATTATCATCAAGATATACAAAGTAGGGCAGAGTTGTGGACTCAAGTCACTTTACTTGGACTTGAGTCAGACTTGAGTAACAATTTTGATTACTTCAGACTTGACTTGACAAAAATGACTTGCAACACGATAAAATCAAAACTGACTTAGTATGTGCGTTACCATTCAGGAAAAGTTTGGCATGTATGAGTGATTGGTAGGGCATTTCAGGGAGTAGGGAATAGCCCAGCGGCGGACTGGCCATCGGGAGCACCGGGACATTTCCCGTTGGCCTGATGCTCGGTCTTGGCTGCCGACTTGCACCACAACATAACCTCCCGTCTGGATTTCTGTAATTCCCTGTATGTAGGCTTAGACAAAGTATCCATTAAACGCCTGCAGCTAGTCCAAAATGCTGCTGCTCGCCTGCTGACTAGGACAAAAAAGAGAGACCATATCACAGCCATGTTGCGCCTCCTACACTGGCTTCCTGTCTGTCACAGACTTGTTTTTAAAATCTTACTTTTAACTTTTATATCTCTTAACAGACTGGCATCGTCTTATTTATCAGAACTTCTTAATATGCACATTCCAGTTAGGGAACTGAGATCAGCCACTCAACTGCTCCTCGACAACACTAGTAACAAGAGGAGATCGCGCATTCGCAGTGGCCGCCCCAAACCTGTGGATCAACCTACCACTTAACATTAGATCTGCCCTGTCTTTTACACAATTTAAATCACTATTAAAAACACACCTTTTCTCACAGGCTTTCAGTTGAGTGCGTTTCAGCGCAGCTGATTTTATTTTTAAATTTTTTGTTTTAAACTTGTAAACTTTAGAGCGAACTCAGGCCCAATCACAGTGTTCAGAGCGCAGAGGTGCCGCATGAACCTCTGCCACACCTTGTAGTGGAAAGCCCTGCACACCAGTGCACTATCCCAGCGTAGACATCAGCGCGACCAGCCTTCTGAAAGTGACGTCAGTGAAAATGGACAGGACTTAGCGGCAGAAGAGGAAAGTTGGAGCAGAGAGAGAGAAGAGGAGAAAACTAAAAGCCTTGGCTGCAGAAGCAGCAGAATACAGTAAAATTACAGACATGTTCGCCAGTAAGGGAGCAGCAGGTCAGTCAAAAACACTTAATTAAACAGACACACACAACATTCTCATTATGGCTAGCTATCTATCATTAAATAGTTTCCACTTTGTGGAAGCAAATGGGGATCCAAAAAATGATTTAGAAAATAACGTTTGAAGTTTAAAAAAAGCTAAAAAGCTAAATCTTGGAATATGACAAGCGAGATTGACCAGGAATTCAGATTTTCTGTTTTATGGACTGTGTTGTATGTTAGGTCTTAGTTTGCCCTAAACTACAATATCAATGTTTAACTAGTCTGGTACCCAATACATCAACAAAAATGTGTACCACATGATTAGTGGTCTGGTGGATAAAGTGAACAGGGTGGCAGTGCCCTGGGATGGAGTCGAATTCCCGGCCTAAATTATTGTTTCAGTCCTCCACTGGCCTGGTTCACCAGCGCCCTCCAGATTAGTGGACTGCACTGATTATTAACTGTCCGTTTACATTGCACTGATTTACTCAGTGCAATGTAAACCGCCGGATTACTGGTGAGCCTTCTCTTTTACTGGACAGTTGGCAGCAAAATGTTCCTTCTGGCCACAGTTCAAACAGTAGTTCTCCTTGCGGTGCTGACGGCGTTCCTCCAGGGACAGATGAGTCCTACCCAACTGCATTGTCTCAGAGTCACTGGAATTAGTTACAGACAGGGTTCATAACTGGTTGTCTGGCTGAGTGATGTACGAAAGAGAGGCAGACAGAAAACTTTGGATGGAATCTCTCGCTCCTTCTCTCTCTCATGCGATTTTCAATATGAATAGACAGTTCAATGACAGCATTCAGTTCACTAGGTAATTCTTGGGCAGCATTTTCATCTTGTTTCATGGTAAAAGGCATTAAACAGAAGCAATCGTGCAGAATTTAATGAAGTAATCAGTCACTCGTCATTTTCCCTGATGCTGGTTAAGCAATCCTCTGACGTCCTCCTGGCCTGAAGATGTGTAGTCATAAACCTTCCTTAACTCTGTGGAAAAGGCCTCAGCAGAGACTGACTTCAATTTTGCTCAAACCGTGAGCAGGGAAATTATGATCTACCTTGGAGTGTTATATAGGAAAAGAGGAAGACTGAAGCTCGAAGGCCAGGTAACACTGAATCAAAAAGATTTGCAACCGCCCGACTCACCAGAGTAGCTTTAAGGTGGAGAAACCCAAGGCTCTGGACCAGGAGTGACTTGAACAGAAGGATTGGAAGGCGAAGCAGAAACTGCCAGACCTGATTCTTTAACAGGTATTTGTTAGAACATTGTGAGCTGCTGAATCTGGTCACAGAAAGCCTCCAATTGTTTATTATGATGTGCAGAGGACCTCTTGAGAGCTTCAGCAATGGCGGAAAGTTGCCTCTCATGTTGGTATTAAGCATTTGCCTGAGCTGCACAGCTTGTTTTTCTATTACTAGGTTAAGTGTGCTCGAACTAGTGTTACACTGATGCAGGAGGCCATTATCCTTCGACGAAGGCTGACAGCCACCATGATGTTGAGTAAACAACATCGTGATGAGTCCCCCCATACAACACTGACAGAGGGGTGCAGCCTGCCATGCTCTGCAAAGACTATAATTTCAGATTCTACTTGAAACCAGATATAGTGTCCAAAGATATAGTGATCAACCGTTTATATGCATCAAGAAACTTGGGGCAAAATTATTCTTATTCAATTGCTGATTAAATAATTCTGTTATAGTGATCAAGTAGTCCGCCACGGTCCACGATAAACTGCAAGCAAAAAATCACCATAATATATCATGATCCACCATCCACCATCACAGTCATGATCCACAATCCACTAAAATTACAAACAAAGGTCCACCATCATGGTCCTTATCTACCATAACAGTCATGATCCACTGATCCTTCATCACGTTGCCATCACGATCATCATCCACCATCACGATCAAGATCCACCATCAAGATTCACGATGTGGCTGCAGCAGCGATCCTGGATCTGCAAACTATAAAACACAAGGACCCCAGGGGGAAATTAAGTCTGTAATATGTATTGATGAGACATTAATGTGACGCTGAGGAAGAGAAGGAAAGAGAAGCTCCATGTGCTATGTGTCCCTGGACATGCTGGACCTATAGTAGCATAACTAAGAGCTAGTCCAATTGAACCTGCTCTAACTGTAAGATTTATCAAAAAGAGAGTGACAGTGGTTGGAGCTTGCTTTTCCTCTTAGCAGAAGTTATGGCCTATATCACTTTCTTGGCTCTTGTTGTTCTGGGTTTGTACCCTCATGGTTGAATGCACTTATTGTAAGTGGCTTTGGATAAAAGCGTCAGCTAAATTAAATGTAATGTAATTTAATGGCTAACAGGAGGCCTTGGCCCTCTTTAGAAAGGGGATAGAGATGGATGAAGACATGCAGCAACTGGCCAATTCGGAAACCGAACCTGCTGTCACTGCAGGTCCACTCAAGCCTCCTCATGTGAGACGCCTTTCCAACTTTGTGTGTTGTAAGCTTCTGGGTACACCTACAGAACTATGAAATCAAGATGCACGTTTCCTCATTCAGTATGTCCACATCCCTTAATAGCTTGTCTTTGATTTATCTGCCTCCAGCTGAATCCAAACAAATGGCAGGGTGTACTAAGCTGTAGCCAAGAAAGCATCCACCTAGTGTCTACCCCTTAACAAGTGGTAAATTGCTCCCCCAGCAGTGGATAGAAAAGGGAGGGAGCATGCAGAGCAAACCCCGGCGCCACAAGTGTGCCAGCAACATTTCATCCCAGAGGTTGATCTGGGAGGCATGCAGCAAAGGGCCACGTCCAAACTGAAACTGCTGCCACGGCAGGAGTTTCCTTATGTGGGGCACCTGCTGAACGAAGTCTCTGAACTATATTCCCTTATTCTTATGGAGAAGAAGAGTCAACATTGGGGCGGCTGTGGCTGAGTGGCAGAGTGGTCGTCCTCCAACCTGAAGGTCGGCAGTTTGATCCCCAGTCTGACCCATCTGCATGCTGAAGTGTCCTTGGGCAAGATGCTGAACCCCGAATGGCCCCCCATAGAATAACTAAGTACTGAGAATAGATGCACTGTATAAATGTATGTGTGAATGGGTGAATGTAGAACTGTACTGTAAAGCGCTTTGAGTGGTCATCAAGACTAGAAAAGCGCTATATAAATACAAAGTCATTTACCATTTAACATTCATTCATTGACTTCCTAAGGATGGAGCATCTTCTCTCCTGCGTTTGGAACATCTCTTGACCTTATGTTGGCTGCTTTGCCAGATAGCCCTGGCACCTCTACAACTAGGGGCGAGTAGAAGAGGGGGTCAGACATAATTTTATTAACAGCTTGTACAGGCTGTTGGAGCCTAGGCCCCCTGTCTTTTGATGTGGACTGCTGTTGTTCCTGACAATGAGTCCTCAACATTTCCAGGAAACGTAAAGGGTGAGCTTTCATCTCCAGAACTTTAATGCGTTGGATCACCCTTTGCCAGTCTAACTCCATTGAATAATGCATTTGTGCACAGTCCCCCATTTTTTCATGTGGTTCATGAGGGTCTACATGCACCATGGCTGCTTTAAGAAGCAGAATTCTGATTTTGAATTCAATTCAGTGTTTTATACATAACTGAAGGCCTTGGCTAGGCAAGCCAGTGTACCTTGTGAATATCTATGCACCTTGACAGCAGGGGATCATTCCCTATATACATGGAATATGTAACGGATATATCACCGTTTTGTGATATTAAAGCAACTTGGTAAATGGTAAATGGATTTGTATTTATATAGCGCTTTTCTAGTCTGATGAAGACCACTCAAAGCGCTTTACAGTACAGGTACACATTCACCCATTCACACACACATTCATACAGTGCATCTACTTGCAGCACTTTGTTATTCTATGGGGGGCTATTGAGGGTTCAGCATCTTGCCCAAGGACACTTCGGCATGCAGATGGTTCAGACTGGGGATCGAACCGCCGACCTTCAGGTTGGAGGACGACCACTCTACCCCTCAGCCACAGCCGCCCATCTTGTAGCCATTATACTCTTATGTAGTGAAACTCCTTTAATAAACAAAAAATAAATACTTATTCTAAATTAAGGATTATTATGTAGGACCAGTATGTTTTTTTGGGGATAAATATAAATCACTTTCTTTCTCAGCATTGGATTAGTTGTCTATGTGTTGAGTACAGAGCTGGAGTCTAGACAGGGTTAGCATAGCTAAGTATTTTAGATTGGAAGCTGGTGGAAAGATCTGTCCACACCTGTGAAGTTAAATCATTGACATCTTATATATAATATGTTTAATTCAAAGTGATTCTTGTTGGAGAGCAGCTACTCACAGTCATTGTGCAGCTTCCTGAATTCATGTTGCCAGCGATGTTGCCATGCTTGGCACCACCATGCCTGTTTCAGAGATCAAATCAACACTCACTTAGATTAATCAACCCCCAGCCAGCTCATGGCTTTCATGTCACAACATTGCTGATTCCCCCAGCATCAGCAAAAATACATACTTCTTACCTAGAAATCATCCCCTACTCGACATCATTTAAGCTTATATAGAACATACTAGTCATCATTCAGTTGGTGTTTTTTTCTTAGATGAACACAGAAAGTGCTCAGATGTTCTGTTGAACTATTGAACTAACTAAATAAGAAGTAATTAAAATCTAAGTTTCTCCATTCGTGATTTTATAAGTTTAAATAGGTATTTTAATATAAATTATCTTATGGTACTATGTTTCTTTCCAAACAATAATACTGATTATATAATGTTAATTAAATTCATTTTTAAATTACAACACAACTCCTCATACCCTCACACTAAAGTTTAGGTTTTGTTGAGTTTTATGTCTCTGACTTTTTTTTACATGTGTAATTATGCTAACTTCACAGCAAATACTGTAAAGCTACTTGTGCATAAAGAGTTCATGCATAAACTGCTGGTAAATGTATATCGTAATTGGTGAAGATGAGGAGTGGAGAGCCATGCCGTGCAGTAAGTTTAAAGTCCCCCACAGATGAAAGACACATTCCTACTCTGCATGTTGCTGTGTTCCTCAGACAGATTCCCAGCTGGGACCTGCTCTAATCTCCTGGCAACAATATTGACATAGAAATAGAAACCCTGGAGAGGACAGAATTCTAGCTGTCTGACTGCCTGCACATACATCTGGTGCTCAGAGTGCCTCTAAACATATGTCCTCTGTACAGTGATACTTTAAAGACAGGTTAACCCTGAGATTCCAAGGTACAGTTTTGCCTTTTACGAAATGTGATTGTTGTGAGGTTTTACCTGAGGTTTAATGAAAAGAGGGCTATTAATATCATATATTTTTCTCTGGACCAGCCAGGACTAGCCTACCTTAATCAATCAAATTTTATTTTTATAGCCCATATTCACAACTCATAGTTTGTCTCATGGGGCTAATGAGACTTAACTAAAAGAACCTAATAAACTTGATTCTCAAATTTTAAACAAGTCCAAAAGATTCAGTCAGGTTTAAGATATGAAGATTGATTTATTTTGATCTTGTTATTATCAGACCTTAAGTGTGACACCATTAAATGGTTTGCATTTGGGCATTCATTAAATTTGGTTATCGGAAAAGTATTGAATATTAATATACACATATTAATTGATTAAAGTTACCTCGGGGCACCACCCTTCAAAGGAAGGGAAAGGATAGGCAATGTATTAACTACGTCTCATGAAACTACTAACTACAAATTTGGATCTCTGAATAAAAATTAAATGAATAACAAAATTACCACATAAGTATTCAGCATTGTTGAAGGATATGCAGTTCTTGAAAGTGTAGAGTTTGGTAAAATCCACACTGATGCAACATTAATGAAGAAAAAATTGTGTAACTAAACGTTTACTTACCATATGGTAAATGGCTTTGTATTTATATAGTGCTTTTCTAGTCTTGATGACCACTCAAAGTGCTTTACATTACAGTTCTACATTCACACATTCACACACACATTCATACAGTGCATCTATTCGCAGCACTTAGTTATTCTATTTGGGGCCATTCGGGGTTCAGCATCTTGCCAAAGGACACTTCGGCATGCAGATGGGTCAGACTGGGGATCAAACTGCCGACCTTCAGGTTGGAGGACGACCACTCTACCCCTCAGCCACAACCGCCCATATACAGATGTGCAAGTGTGTATATGAATGTGCGAGTGTGTGTGTGTGTATATGAGTGTAGTCCCAACTATAGCTCACAAATACTAGGTTATGTAGAGCATCGGACCTATTCCCTCACATCAGTGGATCCTCACCTCCAGTCTGGAATATTATTTAGAAAGTTTCATCATTTCTTGTGATTGATCTCCTGTGCACCTGATGGCACAGTCCCGTTCACTGCAGTGATTTGATGACACACACAATGTTAGAATATATTATTAAAACCTCTTAATGACTCGGCTCCGTAACTCCGTGGTTAAATCGAATGTGAACGCAATTCGCTGTAAGTTGTTTCCTATAATTTTTAATTAAAAGGTTAGTGTGGAGCAGAAATGTCGCGCGGGCAAAACTAAGCTGTTGGTTTAAATGTAAATTATGAAATGGATCAATAATCTGGCTTCGGTTCACCACCTCACTTCTGAGTTGCCACTTCCCCGTCTCCAAAACGCTCATACGCATGGGTCAGAGTTTGCATGTAAATACGCAAATCTTCCCGTCAAGTTTATTGTTATAAATCCCAACGTTGGCGTGAGAAGTGGCGTACGCATGTTTCAGGCCCCGTTTTGTGCGTACGCAACGGTTATAAATGAGACCCCTTGGCATTTGTCTACACTATCTGCTTTGGCTATAAAAGAGTTAGACAAATTATTCAGATTACAATGACAGTACACTATGAATAACCTGTGCTCTTCCCTAGGTTGGTGAGAAAAGAAAATGTAGACATGTTATTTGTAAGGTAAAACGCAGAGAGTGTTGCTCATATAATGATAAGGGCATTTTTGGACTGTCCAAGACTTTTGTGTTCACTCATTGGATTCTACTCAATGTAGTACTCGGTCTGATCTGACACACTTAACTATTTTAACCTTCAGGAAGGTTTTGCTGCGGAAGGGTATAATTTTTTCCAAAATCCAAATGGATTGGACAGCTGTGGACTACACATGTTCAAGTTCAGGTTCAAGCTGTTTCATGGCTCAGGGCTGTAACGCTCAAGGGAGCCAGAGTCAAAGAGGATTTTCGAGGCACTGTCATTGTCTGCTCGGTTATAACCATATTTTGAATTGTACTCAGAGATGCTATGGTAATCATCTGAGCAGTCTAGTGGATGGTAATGTATATAGCCCAGAATATCAGAGTATGGCTTCCTGCAGCTTCTACTGTGGAAATGCCTATATTTGGGAAGTTGACGGACATGGCGGTTACGCTCAGTGTCCCACGCTGCCTTTGTCAATCCCCTTTGTTCTGTTGTGAGGGTGAAGTTTTTAGGCGGCGGATCTACTTGAAATCTTGGTGTTTGTTTTGACAGGCTCAGTTGCACCTCCTGTAGCCTTGGAAGTAACAACAGTTTCCCAAGCCACCTGTTTCATCTTCTTGATCTGCTGCATTGAATGTTTACCTTGCTGTGTCATCAGTATGATATGTGTGCGTATACATGGATGTAGGTTACGTAAGAACAAGGACTTGAAGGTGGGGTGTTCTTCTAGGCCTGGTGCATTCTTTCCCTGAAAATAAACATGCCTCAAACGTCTGAAGTAATCTCTAGGATTAACTCAATGTGAATGTTTAACTTGGGATGCTGTAACGATGGATGTTATCTCGTCAGCATTAGAAGATAATTTCTCGACTAGTGCTTGATGGAAATCTGTGTAGTTAT
The DNA here is from genome assembly GCF_963576545.1 of Limanda limanda. Lineage (NCBI taxonomy): Eukaryota > Metazoa > Chordata > Actinopteri > Pleuronectiformes > Pleuronectidae > Limanda > Limanda limanda. The sequence continues at coordinate 68,374 of NC_083641.1, read as the reverse complement.
TTGTGACACTGGAAGGAAGTGACTGAATAAACAGCTGTAGAGCTAGTTTTCAAAACAAGTTTAACCTTCTCTCTTTCTGTTCCATTTGGCACATCATTATGCTGAGATCTAGTTCCATAAAGTATTATCAATATAATCACAGTTGTCTGGATCAAATTGTTTAATATCTTTAGCTAGTAACTCAAGCAAATCCAAGCGAGGACACTGTGAGGTGCGCGTGAATCACCTGCTACAGGTCTCTCTGGTCTAGGGGCTAAACTATCCTGGAATGTTGTAGTCCCCCCTTCGGATAGTCTTGCATGGATAAATGTGTCAAGCGTCAGTAGCTGAGAAGTGTATGAAGCAGAATATCCACTGGAGGATAAACTACATGTGTCGTCAATGTCAGTGTCAGAGGTAGGAAGTTAGGTGGCTGTTCCCTCTTCCTGTCAGTGGAGGCTCAGGGGGTGACTTATGTAATTCCCAAAGACTTAGGGTCGGATGGGATAGGGAGTTAACTGTGCACTATCGGAGGAGTGTGAATCGGAATAACCAGAATCACATTGGCTGAACAACTGATGTGAGGCAGGGTCTTTTAATCTAAGTTTTAACAATTCCTCCTTGTCTGAATAGAGATCTGACTCAGCTAAATGCACGTCTTCTAAATAGTGCAGGGCTTTCTTATTAGCCGTTTAACCTCCTGGTGGAGAAAAACATTTTGCAACCTTAGGGCTTTTACCCCCTGTTCTAGGGCTGCTTTGCTCTGACAGGCAAGGTTGATTTGCCTGTGGACATTTAAAATCAAACATCTCAACAACAATGGATGTTTGTGCATCACACCTGTCGTCAAGTAGTGTGTCTGCACTCACTGACGTTCACCTTGCTGATGAATCCGGGATAGCCAGGGGTCAGGCTCTTTGCTAGGGAGGAAACAAACTGTACTACACAGGGGTACTCCATTGTTGGGTCCGTAATAGGAGGGTTAGATTTACAAGTTTTAAAATCAACGAAGCAGTGTGGTTGGCTTTGGTATTGCACTGGCAGCCACCTTGTAATGTAGTTTTGGTTGTACACTAGGCTTACTGAAAGAAATATGGTGTAAATCAGTTTACCAAATTTCTAGGTATGTTAACTGATATGCAGGGCAGTGATAGTTAGGGTTCTATAACTTCACAGGGCTGGAAGCACGATGTGGCTCTTTCTCAGGCTCTCTTCTTCAACTTAAGGCCAATTTATGCCTCTCCGTTTTTTCTATTACGGACAGATAAGACCGCCCTATCCGTCGTGGAACGCCCTCTCCGAGCGCCTTGGACAGCTTTTCGTACACGTCTGATTTTTCTAACTGTACGTGTTTATTTGGAGACCCCACGGACAGCTCTTGGCTGTGATTGGTCCGCGAACGACATCATTTCCGTATGACGTCATTTCCGTATTTCCGGACCTCAAACTTCCTGTTTACTTGTAGCAACAAACACGAACACAACTATGATTCTACGATTAATGTGACGAGTGTGTTAAGCCAGCGGAGTTGTCCGGCTGACGGTGGCTCGTTAGAGCACTGAGGGCATGTGTGCACGGTCACATACGGTTATAACGAGCTTTCAAAACGGCGCTAGCAGGCTAGGCTAGCCACCATGCTAACTGCGGTGGTAACAGCGCAAGAACCCGCCGTCACGACTTTAATTCCACCTCTATCATGAAACTGTTTCTATAATACCGTCAGGTTAGAAGCAAGATGAGACCTCTCCGAGAAACGGACACGTAGTAGTATATAAGAGCCTTTAGGCTGAAATGCTTGGCAGTAACAGCCAGTTACAAGTTCTGTTTCATAGGGCCGGTGACATGCTATGTCCTCATTAAAAAGCACTTAACTGTTGACCAGTTAACATTGAATATGTGCAATTCAACTGTTAACAGTTAAATTCTTAAAATTCAACAAAGATTATTCAACTAGAGTTAAGAGTAACGGTAGCAGTCTCTTAGCGTAACACTATTTGGACTTAAAGTGGTAGTTATTATTAATTAGTTATTAATAAACAGTTAATTTATTAATACATTTAATTTCACCACAATGCACTTGTTTGTAAGTATGGTTGAATGTCTAACTCCAGTGGCAGACAAGAGTCCACTTATTTCTTGCCAAAAATTAAAGAAATTATATTGCATAATTATGAATTATTGCCAACTGTACTCTGCCTCACACAGGGCATCATTATGTTGTGATTTTTATACCTTAAGCGTGACACCATTAAATGGTGTGCCTATGGGCATTCAAAAAATATTGAATATTAATGCTAAAGATATTTATATTAAATAGTAACTTTAAAGATTAAAGTAACATTGGAGTAACACCCTTAAAAGGAAGGGACAAGATAGACAATTTATTGATTAAGTCTCATGAAAGTACTCACAAAAATTGGAACTATGATTAATAATTAAATGAATAACTAAAACCAAAATTACCAGAAATCAGAAAAGTTGAAGAATATGGAGTTTTTGACAGTGTAGAGGTTGGCAAAACTCACACATGCAACATTAATGAATGTTTAATGTTAATGAATGTTCTTTAACACATTTCTCTTTCAAATAACTTATTTCCAAAATATCACAGTAACACAAATCAAACTTATAAACATAGAATTGAACAGTTTTTGCTTAGCCTAGTGTAATTATTAAGCCCAGTTGTTTTGCCCGTCCATGAAAAGGGGGAAAGGTCCTTTTTATGTGCTGTTTGAAATCCAGTGAAGTGGTCTTGCTGGTTTGTGGATTCTGTTGTTGTGGTTCTGCTGGAAAGACGTTGTCGAAGCAGTTTGTGCTGTAGTTCTTAGGCAGGCTCTCGCGCCGCTGCCTTTGGGAAGGTTTAAGCAGTCTGCTCCAGTCAGGCCTGCTTTAAGGTCGGTAGAGCTTGGGTAGGGAGGACGTTTCCCTGGCTGGGTGAGCTGGAAGGCTGCACCTCTCCTTCAGGAGAAGTGAGTAGGGAAAAAAAAGAGAGGAGAGAGGGAACCCGACTCATAGTTGGCTGATAATCTCATAGGTCATGGGGCCTAGAGTGACCAACAGTGTCTGAAAGTTGTGTCCAGGGGCAATTTGAACAACTAGGCTTGAAGATGAAGCACCCTGGGAGACTGAGTTCTGGAGGCTCTCCTTTGTCTTCAGAACAAAGGAGACATGTCGTTGCCGGCTTTGGCTACACATCTAGGCCCAACTATAGTTCACAAATAAGAGGTCCCAACATTGATTTGACAAAATCTAAACTTTAATTTAACGTAGACTTGAAGGCCAGTGACCTATTAGATCAGGGAGACATGCATTACTTCTTATCCTACACAAATATTAATCACATTATTAGAAGATCAGCTCTTCATCGTCAACATAGCTAGACTTTAACGTATGATAGAATAGTTTGTAAGCAGACAGAATACTACAATTGGTTACTCACATTGTTGAGGACTGAAAGCTTGAGTTCATAGCCCACTATGAACTGACTATGATTATGTGCCAATTCTTACATAATGTGCTTGGCACATTTCATGCCACTTCTGCTAACACTGCTAATAGTCTGCCAAAACTGGTATTTTCCTGGTGCATCAAAAATGGTAAATGTTAATACTTTTGGTAGGATGCATTAATGCATCATATCAAACAGCACGAAGAGCCTTCTGCTATGCTACAGCACCTTTGTGAGGCTGGAGTACACCAGTTAGTGGAGATAAATGCTAACATCAGTATGCTACCATGCTGCAGTTGTAATTTTTACCACAAGCAACATCTTAGTTTAGCTAGTTAGCACGTTAATATTTTGAATTTAGCATTAAACTCCACTCCATGTGCAGCTGAGGCTGAATGGAACTCTAGTGGTATCTGATCATAAACTGATATGGATGAATTTAACTTTGGCCTGATAATAGTAGTGGTTATAGATTTAGAGATCATAAAAAATCATCCTGTAGCTCAGAATGTAGAAAATAATCCACTTACAAGAAGGCGGTGATTCAATCCCCAGCACCTCCATTCTGCATTATTAAGTGTCTTTGGGCAGGATGCTGAGACCCAAATTGCCCCTGAGATGACAATGTATGAATGCCAAAATACACTTAAGCAGATTGCAACAGATTGCACATATAATCAAAAAATCTGGATTGTGCTCCAAGGTCCCTAAACTCTGAGCAACCTAGCTGTTAACATCTGAAACAGTTCACAATAGTCAAAGGTTTTGGTCTCTGCTCTCATTATTTGGGCCAGGCTAGGCTGGGACATGGTAAATGGTGTATAGTTATATAGTGCTTTTCTAGTATTGACGACCACTCAAAAGTTTTATAGTAAAGCTTTCCCATCCACCCAGTCCAACACACATTCATACAGTCCATCTATGTTCTGCAATTCTCTATCATACATCACTGGCACAGCCATCAGGGACAATTTGGGGTTCAGTATCTTACCCAAAGACACTTCTGCATGCAGAGACCTCTGATCCTCTGGTATATCAACAACCCACTCTCCCCCCCTGAGTCACAGCTGCAACATATGAGATATACCCCTGCACTTGACTAAGAGATTGACGTGATACTACTGATTACTGTATGCCTCAAACTGCTTGTGAAATGTGTTTGGTGGTCTTTCATCTTTTAATTTCAGGATAATCTTCACCTTGACCTATCCTGCCTGACATCCACCTGCAACCATGACAACCAAATCCACCAGCAGTGTTTTGGTTGGGAAAGCCTGCTCCTCTCCTCTCTTGTCCTCTCCACCTCAACAGCGCTTGGTCACTAAAGATGGACACTGTGCCCTAAGTTCCCCACGGTGTCCCTCCGGTTCATGGTGCAGGGCATCAGGCACAGCCTGGCTGCTGGCTCTGCAGGACTTGTGGGGACTGTTGGTGGGTCTACGGTGGAGATGGGTCCTGCTGGCCTTCTGCACCTCCTTCCTCACCCACTGGCTGCTGTTTGCCTGTCTGTGGTACCTACTGGCCCACCTCAACGGAGACCTGGCTGTAAAAGATCACGATGCCCCCCCCCAGGGCCATGTAGTTTGTGTAAAACACATTACTAGCTTCACCGCTGCCTTTTCCTTCTCCCTGGAGACACAACTGACCATTGGCTATGGCACCATGTTCCCCAGTGGGGATTGTCCCAGTGCCATTGCATTGCTGGCTGTTCAGATGCTGCTGGGGCTCATGTTGGAAGCATTCATCACAGGTACACCTCTCCTACTAAAATCTTCTCTTTAATCAGATTAATAACTGTGTATTGGACACAAGAAAATTAAATCTATCATCATATTGTCCAAAATAAAATAAATTAAAATTCTGGATATTTCATTTGACTACGGACAGAGATGGGCAAAAATACATCAAAATGTATTTTCATACAAAATACCCCTCAAATAAATGTATTAAAAGAAAATACAAGATACTGGTGCCAGAAAATGTATTTTGTATTTAAAAGTATTTCCTATATTTTAAATACAAAGTACATGTATTGTATTTTGTATTTAAAATATGCTTATTATACTATCTACTTATTTCTCTCTTACATTGGCAAGTGGCATGATAGGCCACATAGTTCTATATTACAGTGTTAAGTGTCTCATACAGTTTCACACTGACATCTTTATGACATAATAATCCTTCCATTTGGTTCTTGAGACCCAACTACTGTGTAGCCAGTTTAGTTGCCTTTAAGAACAACTAACTTTTCAAATATTTCTGGTGTTAACAGCCTCCTGTGCGGATGGAATATTATTCCTGCAAACGAGAACAGTCTCTCAACCAGAGCTGAAGAGGGGAGGGTTGTGTTAAATCGAACAAAAAGGAGCTTGATAAGTGGGTACTGCTGAAGAGAAAGCAGGTCTTTTCTTGTGTCCTCCAGAAAACGAGGGGTCTCTAACTCAGCTTTGCTGTTGCTTGTGATCTCCTGTCTTCCTGGTCTTGAGTTTCTTCAGCAGAGAAAACAAATAAGTCATCTTCCTCATCATCTTGGAGGTTGGAGGAAGCCGTTTCACTCTCTGCTACCAGGCCAAGATCTTCAGCTGAGTGAAGCATAAGCTGGTGGATTCGCCTCCTTTCTCCTGACAATCGTGGTGGTAGCCAGCGCATTTTGAAGAATGGGTGAACTCGTTAACTGTTTTTTGATTTGTGGAGAAAGTATTTTGCGTATTTTAAATACAAAATTACTCCACTCTAAAGTATTTTGTTACACATTACGTTACATTTTTAACGGCTCTATCAAATACAAATTACAAAATACTCAAAAGTAATTGAATTACGTATTTCAAATACAAGTAATATGAATACTGCCAATCTCTGACGTTGGTGTTGTTATTTTTACGTACTATGTTATATGTCGTGTTAAATGTAATTCATATTTTGTCTGTTTCCCTTTCCATCAGTCTTAGGCCAACCCCCATCTTTTGTGACAATAAATTCAGCCAAACCTTCACTTACCTTAATCCAAACCAACACCAGGTGAAGATTTACTCCGATCTTTTACTTCAGTAAAAGTAGCAGTGTCCCACTGCAAAAGCCCTGAACATCTTGAGTAAAATCTATATAAGTACTTGCAACATTATGTACTCTGTAGAGCTCTGAATGTAACTTTGAGTGTAAAGTGCTTTGAGTGGCCATTAATACTAGAAAAGTACTAGTAAGTAAACTATTGTTACATACAGACTAATACATCTGTTCAAATAGGGGCTCTGATGTAGCATGAGCAATTTTCTGTCAATTGGACAGTGTTACAACAACTGAATTGTCACACTGATCAGTAGGTGGCGCTATGAACCTGAACTAATATTAATATATTGAGCTGTTCAGGTCAGGATTGTTATCAATGGTCTGTGTTTGGAGCCGGTTGGATAATGCAGAGTGGATAACAAAGTACTTCCTGTTTCATGGCGAATCAGTAGGTGGCGCTATGACACCAAAGAAATATTGACACATTGAGCTGTTCAGGCTTAGACTCTGTGACAGAAGTTTGGTAGTGATAGGACTATGCACACTGGAGTTATAACAACAATGTGTCCTTTGGCGAATGATAAACCTTTGTCGCAACACAATCTTTACATGGTTTGGGGAAATGTCACACAATATTTGTGTTGTCACACAAATGTAGTTTGAGGAAGATAGACCCATGAACACGGAAGTTACAGCGTTTTTGTGTGTGGTGGCGAGTTGATGAACTTTGATGCCACGCCATTTGGCGTTTGACGAAAAGTCCCAGTAATCTTATGCCAACATTATCAATGTCTTGAGACCCATTTGACACAGTTTGACATGGTTGCGAAAAGTGGATGAGGAGAAATACATCCATGTGTAAGACATGCAAAAAACAAGACATTTCCTGTTGCCACCAGGGGGCGCTGTGATTTTAAGTCATGATTTCTGTGTACATGTCATCAGGCCGGGACTCTTTACTTACATGTCTAGTTTGGACTTGATTGGACGATGTACACTACTGTTCAAAAGTTTGGGGTCACTTAGAAATGTCCTTATTTTTCAAAGAAAAGCACAGTTTTTTTCAATAGAGATAACAATAAATTAATCAGAATACACTCTATACATTGTTAATGTGGTAAATCACTATTCTAGGTGGAAATGTCCTGTTTTTAATGAAATATCTACATAGGTGTATAGAGGCCCATTTCCAGCAACTATCACTCCAGTGTTCTAATGGTACATCGTGTTTGCTAATCGCCTTAGAATGGATGATTAGAAAACCCTTGAAAAGCCTTGTGCAATTATGTTAGCACAGCTGAAAACTGTTTAGCTGATGAGAGAAGCTATAAAACTGGCCTTCCTTTGAGCTAGTTGAGTATCTGGAGCATCACATTTGTGGGTTTGTTTATACTCTCAAAATGGCCAGAAAAAGAGAACATTCATGTGTATTCTTGTTCTTGGAAATGTAGGCTATTCCTATTGTAGGCAAAGAAAAAGCCATATCTGAGACTGGCCAATAAAAAGAAAAGATTGATATGGGAAAAAGAACACAGACATTGGACAGAGGAAGATTGGAAAAAAGTGTTATGGACAGACAAATCAGTTTGAGGTGTTTGCATCACACAGAAAAACATTTGTGAGACGCAGGACAGGTGAAAAGATGCTGGAAGAGTGTGATGCCATCTGTCAAGCATGTTGGAGGTAATGTGATGGTCTGGGGCTGCTTTGGTGCTGGAGATGGTGACTGCGCTGTGGGAGCAGCCTGACCGTATGGTATGCAAGAAGAGCCCATCAAGCCAATCCAATTTGAAGGAGGTGCTTCAGGAAGCGTGGGGTGAAATTTCTGCAGATTACCTCAACAAATGAACAGCTAGAATGCCAAAGGTCTGCAATGCTGTAATTGCTGCAAATGGAGCAGCATTCTTTGACGAAAGCAAAGTTAGAAGAACAAAATTAATATTTAAAATAAAAATCATTATTTCTAACCTTGTCAATGTCTTGACTATATTTTCTATTCATTTTGCAACTCATTTGATAAATAAAAGTGTGAGTTTTCATGGAAAACACAAAATTGTCTGGGTGACCCCAAACTTTTGAACGGTAGTATATGTCCGAGATACAGAATGCCCCTTGAGACTTTTTTTATGACTGGTCACGATACACCTGTGTTCCGATTTTGGTGAAGAATAGGGGAAACCTAGGGATTGCGTTCCAGGTGGCTCTGTTGAGCCATTTGGCCACACCCATTTCAAATTACTCCAGATTACGTACATTTTCACGACTTTCTAATTTAATGCAAACTTTGTAATATTTGTGAGCATGTTCAAAAAGCCAATTCATGAGGGTGATTATAATAATTATAATAATCCTTACAATTTCAATAGGGCCTCCCACCGTTCGGTGCTCGGGCCCTAATAAATGCAGTCCTTCTCTGCACATAAACACGTTCTGACCCTGCCTCAGGCGGGCAGACCTTAAAAAAACAAACAGGGAAGCATTGGTTGAAGAGGAGACAGAAACCAGCAGAGCCTTCATGATCACCCCTAATAGTGTTAAGTGTTATTTAGTGCTGTCAGTTAAACGCGTTATTAACGGCGTTAACGCAAACCCATTTTAACGACGTCAATTTTTTTCTCGCAAGATTAACGCAGAGCTGTCAACTCTCATGCTTTTGCCGTGTGACACACGCTTTTGCATGTTGGTGGTTGACTAAGTCACAATAATTTTTTAAAACATCATCGTTTCAGGCCGTCATGAAGTACCAGGAGCGGGCGAGTGTGTGTGTGTGTCTGTGTGTGTGTGTGTGTGTGTGTGTGTGCTCCTAGATAGCGCACCCGTCCGGGGGCTCTGCCCCCCGCCCCCGCTCACTCACTCAGAGAGACACCGTGAGATCAGAGCTCGTTCACGTGAAGCAGCCGCTCAGTTACTCACCGGCTGCTTTTTAACTATACAAACAGTGAAAACACAGAGTTTCTCTGGTCTCAGCTGCTCAGAGATCAGCGCCTCAGCTTCTTGATCAGAGCAGAAGCAGCAGTTGGTTTCTACCGAGCTTCAGTATCTGTGTTCGCCTCCAGTCTGACCTGCTCTCGCTTTTTGTTTTAATATTTCGCCAAATAAAATATATATTTTTAAGCTATTTGCTGCAGCTATATGTTTTTCATTTATTTCAAAATAGGGTACTTCTTATTTCTTACATTTTCCTCAGATATAGGGAGGACTCAAATAGCCCTACAAAGTTCTGTGTTTAATTTATTTCAAAGTAGGCCGACACTTGCCTGTGTATTTTGTATGTTTGTAATTTTGTTGCTTGTCTGTTTGAGTAGCTGGCTGAAAGCAAAGAAGAAGTAGGCTTCCCTTTTATTGGTAATCTAACGGTTCATTGTTTCTGAAATAAGAGGCCTGACTGCTATGTTCCCAGCAAACTCGAAAAATAATGAATATTAAGGCATGAGTCCTTGTTTACCTGAAATGTGCACTTATAATTTTATTTTGTACCGCCCTGTTTGGCAATGTTGTTTTTCAGTAAAATAAAACATTTGCATAAAGCAAGCCAATCCACAAAAAATTATGGAAAATAAATAAATGTAGGGACATTTAGAATAGATAAAAATTTGCGATTAATTGCGATTCAATTTGAGTTAACTATGACATAAATGCGATTAATCGCGATTAAATATTTTAATCGTTTGACAGCACTTGCAAAGCATATTTCTTATAATGTGGTTTCATGAGTTACCTGTTTTATATTTCACATTGAAACTTTTGCCTCCAGACAATGTGTAGCTGGGGCACACTTCAAATATGGCTGAGTTTTTTGGAATTCCAACAAGGAGACGTTTCCATTCTAAATATCTATTATAATTTTGTTTAAACCATAAACTGTGGATAAAGATGCACAACATGACAACTCCATAATTCTGAAGCCATAAAATCTTGATTGCTCACTCTCGCTCGAAATTACATCTAAAGTGCAAGATGGCAGAACTCTAGTCTGACATATTTAGACATATAAACATGGTCTATGATTTACAATTTTGGAGGTCAGGTCCAAACATTTTCAATATATCTATTATTTTATCATTTCACATTGCATTTAAAATCTATGAATCAATACATCTACAAAACAGCAATTATTTGTGTAGCAGAAGTTTTTTTTCTTAGTTTCAAGGCCTGCCTTGAAACCAGACTGATGAGGATCAAGAAGGTTGTTCTGGTGGTGATAGGGTCAAAGCTGATTAAAGATAGCACATAACATATGTTGTGCAATAATGGTTAGGAGTGATACCATAAAATGGTGTGTCTTTAGGCATTCAATACATTTGGTTATCAAAAATAAAATATAAAACATTAATATTTAAAAAATTAAAATAACTTTAGTTTGTCAAAGTTCTCTCGGGGCACCACCCTTCACAGAAGGGAAAAGATAGCCTATTTATCGATTAAGATCAGTCTCATTTAGATTGAGTTCAATTAGAAATCTCAATATTTACTATTAAAGATTATATAATGAACAGTGAAGGTTTATAGAGTTCTTGAAAGTGTAGAGGTTGGCAAAATTCACTTATGCAACATTAATGAAGAAACATTTTTAAAAGAAAACATTCATTATGAACATAATAAAGTATAAAACACAAATTACTAACAAAACGTACTAACTAACAAAGATGTGTATGTGTGTGAATGAGGGACTCAAAAGTGGTTTTACAACATTTAACGGGGGTCTGAGCTAATGAGGTGAGGAGATATGCGTGTCTGTGTGGATGTTAAACAGATAACTGAAAGGGTCAGAGAGATCCTGTGAAGAGCGTATCTAACATTTAACTTTCATTTTACTTGTAACCACAGTAACACAGCACATATCAAACTTATCAACACCACACATAATAAAATAAACAGTCTTTCTTAGTCTAGTATAGTAATTAAGCCCAGTATGTTACCAGTCCTCAGAAAGGGAGAAAGTTGCTGTGCAGTTCGCCGTTCGTCCTTTGAGTGCCGTCTCCGGCTGGTCGCAAGGTTCTGCTCCCGCGGTTCTGTTGAGCTGTGGTGCTCTTCCTTGTTGAATTTCTTACCTGCAGGACACCAAGTCGCTGCTAAGAGTTTGGTAGGAGCTTCAGATGCGTGGAGGTTTCCTTGAAGAGATGAGTTGGAAACTGCACCTCTGACCTCCGGTTGTTGGGTGGGAAGAGAAGAGTTGCTGGAGCAGCCTGGACCCCCCTCCCTCGGAGTTGCCGGAAAGACGGCTGGCCGCCTGCTGTCCTCGGTGAGATTGATGGAAAAGAGGGAAAGAGGGCTGGAGCAGCCTTCCGCCCTCAGAGGGATTTGAGAAAGAGAGAATTTGGAGGAGGCCTGCTCTTAAATAGGCCCAGTGACCCCCAGGTCATGGGGCCAGATTGACCAATTGGAGTTGACTTTTGTGGCTTTTAACACCTATGTGTGAAGATGTCCAGAATAGACGGAACCTGTTTCCCCTGGGAGACTGAGTTCCTTGACTGTCTCAGAACAATGTGGCATCTTGGGAGATTGAGTTCGCTCCAGCACAAGCGGCATGTTTGTTTCAAGCTTTGACCACACACGTAGGCCGAAAGGAGGCCTTTGGTTTGCACAAAGACATTGCCCAACACATAACATAACTAAAATTAGCTCTCAAATAAGTTATTTCCAAATATCATAACCACACAAATCAAACTTATAAACATCCCATGAATAGAATTGAACAACCTAGTGTAATTATTAAGCCCAGTTGTGTTACCTGTCCATGAAAAGGGGAAACATTTTGATGTGCTGTTCCAGTGAAGTCATCTTGCTAGTTTGTAGCTCCTTTTGTTGTGGTTCTGCTGTGCGATGCAGCTCTTGTGCTGAATTTCTTAGGCAGACTCTCTTGTCGCTGCCTTTTGGAAAGTTTTAGCAGTATGCTCCAGGCTGGCCTGCTTGAAGGTTGGTAGAGCTTGGGTAGTGAGGAAGCTTCCCTGGCTGGGTGAGCTGGAGAGCTACAACTCTCCTCCAGGAGTAGTGAGTAGAAAGAGAGAGAGAGGGAGAAAAAAAAGAGAGGGAACAGGGCTTTTATTGGCCTGATGAAGTCATGGGTCATGGGGCCCAGAGTGACCAATAATGGTTGAAATTTGGGTCCAGGGGCAGTTTTTAGACCTAGGTGAGAAGTTTAAGCACCCTGGGAGACTGAGTTCTGGAGGCTCTCCTTTGTGCTCAGAACAAATGTGGTCAGGATATGGCTGCACATGTAGGCCGAACTATCAGGGTTGTCAGATTGTATAAGGAGCTATTAACAGAGGTCATATGTAAGACATGGCCTACTGGTAAAAAAATAACTTCATGTTGGTGGAAATGAGGCAAAAATACTTTTCAAACTTACTACTCAAACTGAACTGACCACCTGTGAAAACTTCTCATGACTACCAGGGATAAAAACCACAATGTTTAATTCCTTAAAAAAAAAACTTGATTGTCAATGGTGACTCATCAAAGGTTTCCATAATGTACATAATGGTAACACTGCATCACAATCAAAACAGTAAATCAATAACAGAACAATTTAACAGTATTATATGCACATTGACAATTGCATTGAGTATTAGTTCAAAACCAAAATGTGTTGAGGTGAATCCTTCCTGTAATAGATTATGAAGATTGTCTTAATAAATAAATAAATTAAGCACACAGCATTCTTATAATCTTAGCAAGCAAAGTGAATATAAATGTAACCCTTCAATACCATCAGAGTGTAAACCCCTGTCTCTGCAATTTAATTACACTCATCACACAGAACGGAAAAGCAAATAAAACAAACATTCTTAATGTGACATCATGTAACAATGTCATATGGAGTCATAAAAAAAGAAAAGACATGGTTTAAATTAAAACTTTCAAATATGATACAGTTGTTTTTGTACGGAAAAGCCCCCTGATATTCATAGCAAAGCTAAAAGTATGAAAAACATTTTAATAATTTATACATCATCAGTATTAAAATCCTCGATGCAACAATGTCTTCAAATTAATTGTCCATGTTGTCGAAGGGAGGATTCTAATCAGTAATCTGGAACAAGTCAGGTGTGTTTTTCAGTTTGTCAGCATTTTTGGGTGTTAGTTACACATACTGACCAACGTACACTTCAAAAGTATAGTGCTGAAACCAATACCAGGGGCTAAAACAGCAAAAATGGGAATAAGAATCTGAAATAACACAGCTCACTAGCGTCCACATTTTTCATTCAGCCACTCCATTACACTGCACGATTAGATGCCCTAAATGATATTATCAATATGATCTGCAAAATATGACACTCCACCGCGGGAAAGGTGGTAAGAACCCATAATATTAATCTGCAAAAACCCGATAATGACCCTGAACTGTACCAAGACCTGGAGGAGACTTTACAACTTTGGTTTGAAAGAAGCTTGGAGTTTAACATCAATTGACATGCAGGCAGTGTTTCCATCAATAAGTCTCTGACATGCTTCATATTTTAAACATGATGATGTTACCCAAAAATTGTCCTTGTCTCTTAAAGCTACCAGCTAGAGGCTGTGTACTCTCTTAACATGTCTGATTCATACCTCTGCAAATACCATATGATGCTGTGGTGTATTTTGATGTATGCGACCAGCTTAACCACCTTATGGTTGAGTAGTCATCCATCTCAGATGACATCGGAGACTGCACTCTGTTTTGTTGAAATACATGATGTCAGTTGCTCTCCCTTGTACTGCTGTGAGGCAGGTTGTATTCCATGTGGCTTGAGTGTGATTTTACACTACCTCCTCTGTTAAGGTTAACAAACACCGGGTTAATGTTTCAGATGCAGGGGTTGCATCCTGGGATATTACCTGCAGTTAGTGTTTATTAGATTAGATGAGATTAGATTCAACTTTATTGTCAAAGTACAAGTACTTATACAAAGAAATGCAGTTTAGCATCTTACCAGAAGTGCAAAAAAGGCAGTAAAAGTGCAGTGTCTTGTGCATATTAAAGTGAAAATGTAAATAAAAAAGATCTGTACAGTAAGAAATATACATGGAATATTACAGTATTAAGAGGAATTGTATGATATAAGAACGATGAATACACTATGAGCAGGATAAAAATATAAATATATATAAATATGAATACACTATAGGCGGGATAATACAGTCGTAAAAAAAGTAACAGTCAGTACAAATGTTCAAATGTTCATTGGTTGGAGGAGGGTGTGTGGCAGTCCAAGCCAGGGTGGAGGGGGGAAGTATAGTCAGTGGAGAAGGTGTGTGTGTGGGGGGGTAGGGGGGGCGGCTGCTATCGCTGTGGTGCAGAGTTCAGCAGAGTGACAGCCGCAGGGATGAAGCTGTTCTTGAACCTGCTGGTCCGGGAACTGAGGACCCTGTTACGCCTCCCAGAAGGGATGTGTTTGACAGCAACGCATCCTTTCAGGTCATTGCTTAGGTCTGTCCGTGTCTGTGACTCCTCTCTTTGTCAAATATCCTCTGTGGGTCGGTCTCCTTGTGTCTCTTCTCTAGCCTTTTCAGAAGCAGCCACGGCTCTGAGATACATAGACAAACCCGCTACAACTGGGTCCGTTTTGTTTTTGTTAAGCCGGTGACAGGGCATTGTCTGCCTCCATGCTCCTTTAACAGATGTCGTCCAACCATTCTTTTCATCAACAGTCTATGTAAATAGTCTGTTTGGGTCTGGTAGCCCGAAAGTCGGTGTTTTTGGAGTCCATGTCAATTTCCTGTGTGCTTTTAAGCCTCGCCCTTGTGCGATCGCGCTGAAGGGTGCCGCGAGTACAGTATAGTTTGGAATAAAACTAGGGTTTTGTTAGAAGCTTTGGAATGTTTTGGATTGCCTCAACTCTACTTGGCCCTTAGCTGTGATGATGATTTCAGCTCCATCTTGGATTGCATCATTTACAGTTTTGAAATCTTTGACAAATCTCAATTCATCTGAATTGAGCAAAGGACAATCTTCACAAGGAACAGTAAGGCCTCAAAAACAGGTGTTATACCATTGATAGTTTCTTGTTTCAGAGGATATTAAGGTTGACCTGACCAGAAGTCTGATTTTGGAGTGATCACAACCGGTTTCATATTCTTGATTAGACCAACACCATGTTTACTTGAGCCCACAGTGTTCTATGAACCTCCTGTAAGGTGGATGTTGGGTGATGTCACTTGTCCCTGCCAAATATGTGTTAAATATGTTAAAGACACCTTAATTTGTTGTGAGTGTGACTTTCCTGTCGGCATACACAAACATTTCATAACATTTCATCAAGGAATTATGTTGAACATATAGATCTGCAGTAGGCTCCAAGATTTCAGCTTCAATACCCTTTTAACCATCTTGCCATTTGTCTCTGTCATCTAAAGAAAGGTGTGGCCATGAATCAACATCATCAAACAGAGTTTCAGTTTTGCAGTTGTTGTGGTTTTGGGTTTTGAAAAAATCTGTGCTTTGTCCAAACATGCATTTTAACATCAGCTTGCCTGTTTTCAAGCTTCCCTTAACCATTTTTTTCTCAAACTCCTCAACTTTCCCTTCACTCACTTGTACATTGCAATGTAAGCTGTCTTCACTCATGTATGTTGTGTTTGTGTGAAATGTGGGCTTAAGTGCTTTCTGAATGAAATAAGCATTTAACAAATTCACAACTGATGCAGAGCTTCCATTCATATACATATGTCTGTCAAGGTGTCAGGTGAGGGCAAATCAGAAATCAATTTCACACTTATCCCAGTAGGTGTTTACATTTATTTACAGTCAGATAGCAGGATAGAGTTTTTGAATTTTACCTGTATATTATAATGAAAAGATAAGGGTATTGTTAATCTATCTTTAACAATTGGACATGACGCAACAAATTATTCTATTTGCCACTCATTTTGGGTTTCTCTGAAAATGTTTCTGTCTTATATTCGGAATAGCTGGCACCAGAATGTCAAGGCAATGGTACATTTTTATTTTGGACTGAGTGCTGTCATGTTATAAAAAGCTTTCTCTGTGTATTTTGTGTATGTGCCTGTGTAAGGTGTGTGGTCTTCTCTCTTTTTCTGCTTTAAATAATAATAATAATTCTTGAATTACTGTGTGTGTGTCAGTGTGTGTGTTTGTATGTCAGTGAAATTACCAGTCAGACTACCCTGGTCACCCTCCTTCATCCTCGCCCATTGCCTGGAGTCATGTTTTACTTCGGACAGTCTATAGACCAATGTCCTTTTCTCCCACAGTTAAAACATGCATCTGGATCGTTGTTCACATGTCTTCCTCATCCTCTGCCCAATCTGAAGCCATCTTTCCCACGACCATGCCTTTAAGCATGCCCGTGAAACATTGTCAGTGTTGCCATGTGCAGCTGGTCTTCTATTTTCTCCTTTTGTTTTTGTTTTAATAGCTTTTCAGCAAAGTTGCTGATGTTACTGATGTTGATGAGGGTGTGGCTGATGATAGCATTCTGGATGTAGATGGCAGGGCATGCTGTAGCACCACAGCTGTCTATAGACCCTGTGGTGGGTTGAAGGGTGTTGGTGGAGCAACAGTCACATCCAGTCTCTGCAGTGACGGATAGAGCCTTCTTGGCAGGGCTTGGTCGAGGTCATCCTGATTTAAACACTGAGACACTGCTGTTAATTTGGCTGTTTCTGCCTGTTGTCATCTATCCCTATTTCGCGCTACATATTAAATGCTTTCCAATCTGCAAAAAACTTCTTGTGGCTTTTCTTTCCCGCCGTCTCTGTCTCCTTTTCATCTAATTTCTGTTGCAGTTGTTCTAGCCACCTGAGACTGAAACCTTCCTTGCCTGGAAAACCATATTCTTATATAAATAATATAAACATATAATTAATTACTAAATATATATATATTTTTCAAGTTATGTGTTTGACAAGTCTCCAGTAAACCCCCTTAGAAACTCCTAGAATGCAATTAATGTTGTTATATACCCAATATAATATGACCACATTCTGTCTGTTGTTTAAAATTACTTAAATCTTGTAAATACTCAATATAATTTTGTTTTTATTTTAAAGAAGGAATTTTTCCTTTTTTGGTTGAGAAAGAGTTTCAGTTTGGGCATCTAGCACATTTTTATACTGGAGTCTTACTTCACACAATATTATTATTACAAATAGTTATCATCTTTATTGTGGTCTTAGTAAACTCTTTGTAGTTTCTTCTTAATCTTCTTAACCGTTTTTGGGCCATGAACCTGCAACCATATCGAGACATCTAATTTTTATTCCAAAATTATATTAAGTGTTGAACGTAGCAAGCCCTGAATGTTTCATGAAAATTAAATAATAATAAAATGTATTTGTATTGTATATGTATTGATCTCAGCGAGTCTGGCCCGGGTCTCAGGTCCTCTGTCTCAACACATAGATTTCAAGTAGGATGAGGTTAAAGAAGTTTCTTCAGGACATACACAATTATCTGCGAATCCCACTTCTTAGACAAGTTGTGGTGGATATCTGAAAATATAATGGAAACAATGAAATTGTCTGTGATATCTTTATAAAGAAGAAACTTTTGCAATGGGATTGACCCAGCTTACTGTGTGTATCGATGAGAAACAAAGTCATTCGTTTCTCTCATATATAATGAGAGAAACAACCTTGGATGAAGCATGTGGTTTTGCTAGATGTCATAGAAAGGGAAGGAACACCAATTAAGAGCTATTTGGAATGAACAATTGTTCCCCTTCTTCTCCCTTTTGTTGTGCTTAAAGAGTATCACTGCAGCAAAATCGAATCAGTAAATCCAAAACTGGACTATGTAACAGTATAATGATCTTGCTAAAAAACACTCATTAACACATTGACAATTGCATAGAGGGTATTAGTTCAATTGGAAAGTAGCTGAAAGAGAAAGGTTACGTGAGAAAGGTCATGTTAGGACGAAATTTCCATAACGTGGATCTTTTCCATATGACTTCAAACGCATCAAATAATTATAAAACTTTATATGAACTGATAGAATTAAATTTAGCTAGATTTGGTGGTCAGTCTCTTTTCCTTATAAAACATTTTGTGGTTTTATCCCTCCTTATTTCTTCTGCTGCAATTTACTGTTATGTTGCATGAGACAATGGCAAGGTCAAAGCATCTCATTAACATAATATATTGATGTCTCACTGTCTTTTGTCAGGTGCATTTGTAGCCAAGATTGCACGTCCCCAAAAGCGAGCTGGAGCCATCCAGTTCAGCCCGCAGGCAGTGGTGGGCCAACACCAGGGCCAAATGTGCCTCATGCTACGAGCCACCAACCTACTGCAGCAACCTCTGGTGGATGTAAAGATGACTGCTGTGCTCTACGAGGAGCATGAAGGTCAGGCCCTCCACCAGACTTCTCTGGACTTCCTCTTGGATCATATGGGGCAGCAGCCCTGTCCCTTCTTTATCTTCCCACTAACCTTTTACCACCCCCTAAATCGCCAGAGCCCCCTTTACCCCACACTGTGTGAGGGCACATCAAACAACTTTGAGTTGGTGGTCTTTCTGTCAGCTTTGCAAGAGGGAACTGGTGACTCCTGTCAGAAGAGGACCTCTTACTTGCGCCAAGAAATCCAGTTTGACCGTTGCTTTGTCCCAGCATTGGGGATGGATGCTAGGGGGAGGTACATGGTGAGCACCCAACACTTTGATACAGCCCACTCAAAGGAGCCTTTTAACAAGGATTGTGTTGTGCAGATCAATGGAGATGGCAGCGACAGGACGGAGTAAGGATGCTGAAGGACAGTGCTCATAGGGACAGATCAAAGCATTCGTGTAGAAGTGTCTCAAACTACTTGATTTAAATTGATAGATCTGAATTTATGTTTAAACATTATATATTAAAATGCGTAACAGACATGGGTGCTACAGTGGACTCCCTCACCTGGAGGCCCTTATTCTACACGTAATAATGACCCCATGATTTCCCACCCATCAGTACTATCATTTGTGTTGATTGGATCGCCTGAATACTGTTACAAAATGGGTATTATTTTTGCCATTTGGTTCTGTCTGTTAGAATAACAACATTCTTACCATGTGAAAAGCTAATAACTCAAGATATGGTTACACCACTTAAAAGTCATCTAGAGGGGCAAGTAACAGGAATTGTCCGACCATCAGACAGGTTGAGGAAAAACATTCTAACAGTTTACAGACCCACATCCTGGTTCAACTTTGACCTGCTGCTACTGTAGGTGCTTGTTAGAATATGACTTCATTATGAACTATGCCTCATATAGTGTTATTATAATTCATGAAACCAATGGCGAGGACAGAAAAACAAAATCCAAGGCATAATAAAACACTTCTCTTTAAATGTTATCAAAATGGTATAGTCTTTTATTATTTCCTATTTTTGTGTAAGGTGAAATTGTGAGGACAGGCTATATTTGAAAATATTTGATTTGGTGGGGATGGCACAATCAATTTCAAATTCAGCAGTTGTAATCAACATTTAATCATAAATAATCAATCAAATTGTTATTTCTAGCATGGAATCAGAAATTCATAGAAATGGACGCACAGAGGGTCACAAATTATTATTATTGTGTTTATTTTACCACTTTTGTTGCATCTCATTTGGTTCTTGATTCAGGCTACATGATCTCCATCAACCTTCATCACAGTTTCTGATTTTTTAAACAAGCTCTAAAAACCCTGAATCCACTACTTAGTAGAACAAAGTAAACACATCTGGTTAGACTGTTTTTGGTAAACCTAGAGTAATATTTGAGAGAAAAATATTTCCCTTAGAAGGTGGTGGAGACCAAAACAAAGATAAAAGATAGGGTATATTAAGCGGGATAAATCACATAAACACATTTTGTTTATAAGGAAAGATTGTATGTGTCAGGGGAATCTACCAGCTTCTTCTCTGGTCAAACATTTTGCTTTAAGGAAAATATTAATTTAATTTGAATGCCTGTGTGCATTTAAACATTTCTGACCTTGTTGACAATCTTCTATATTGTGATCAAATAAATATGTTAAGGAGTAGTAGAGTAACACTGAGATTTCCTGATTAGAGAGGTTCTGATACCAATAACATTTTATGCTGGAAAGTCCCACAAGTAAAACAGCAACCTATTTGAAGGAAGTAATTATTGTGTATTCCTTGATTTATTTATGTGTATTCTTTTTCAGTTATGACTATCAAACGAGATAATAAAAAAAAATCTATGGCATTCATTATCTGTATGTATTGTTTTTCTAAAGGTTAAACCTGAGCTTGGCCATACAGCAACAATAGTGTTTATTTGCATGGACCAATTTGATGTTGTTGTGATTTTTTCTGTAGGAGGAGTTCATAATTGCCTGCAAATAGCAAAAACCAAGCAAAAATTGTACATCACAATTGAAATCAGCCATTTACATCTCTAAGTCTGCCTATGATCAACTGTAAAAAATGCAAATCAACATTGCTGTGTAGCATTCTACAAAAATGGACATTCACAAGATGTCTTCATTACACTCGTAAACGTTTTCCAGGCACAGACTTGTATGCAGTATGATTAGGGGCTTGGGCAGTGGCTGGAGGTGCATGCACATGTGCATATGGAATGGACAACAGTGCAGATTGAGCAGTAGCTACAGAAGCTAAAGTTGATACAGCTTGAGCAGAAGCTATGAAAGGCAAAGAGGTTGCAGCTTGGGCATTGTCTACGGAGACCAAACTGAACAGCAGCAATACGTAGCTGTAATGGTTGAAGCGGGGGGGGGGGGGGGGGGGGGTTCTCTTTGCTTTCCTTGGAATCTTAGCTTGGAAAACGGGAGTTATGAGTGACTGACCGTCAGCCTACATCAAATTTGGTGGAGCAAATCTTCACCATTACAGCTAACCTTTGCTGCTGTTCAGTTTAGTCTCCATAGGTAATGCCCAAGCTGCACTTTTGCATGTGCTGGGCAGCTCTTGCTTTCTCATTAATAGTTCATCAAGCTCATAATTCTGAACATATTTCATCAAGCTCCCTCTCCTATTCTCTTCTTCTTTTTAGCTCCTCTAGCTCATATTTCGTTCTCTTTTCCTAAAGAATGCTGCCTTGGAGATCACTCAAATTAGAGGACTGGCTGCTCCTGGAATACCTACTAAATTGAGATCTTGTAGGTAGACTAGGGGCTGACTTGGTGTAAGAAAACCTCTTGCTGTGACAACTCTTTGAGCCATGGGACTGTGTGAATGCCTTCTGCTTTGGCTGTTGCTGAATCCCCTAATAGTCAGGGGGGCGTATATTCCTTTTCTTAGGTGGCCTTGTCCGTTGTGGGCTGGATTGAATGCTAGATTATAATGATATAATCTCATGCAGTTCATGGGTTTGCAGTCGAGGGTGTCATCAATATGCAGATTAAAATCACCAGTTATGATAAATCCTGCCATGTTTAATTAAACAGGGTAACAGCGGCTCAGACATTTTTGGTGAAAATTAAGCTACAAGTTTTGGACGGCGATAAATAGAGATAAAATACTAGATTTTGACTTTTCAATCTAAAGGCTTGATATTAAAAAGTTACGCTTGCATTTAAAAGTGTTTAAAAATATAGCTGCTAGCTGCCCATTTTCTTCCCCTCACATATTGTCTGCATATAGCTCAAGTTTGGGCGGAGGCTTTGTTTAAGAGAGGAGCTCCGTCTGAATTGAGACATGTTTCAGTCAGGTTAATAAAATCAAACTTATGTTCAATGATAAAATAATTTATGATATGAAAGTCTAATTAGTAAGTGCACGGATGTTAAAAGAGCCAATGCTACCTTCTGTCCATATCTGAGATTTCCGGTTGTTCTATGATTTTTTAATAAGGCTAGATCACCTCCCCGACTGCCTCTTTGCCTTTCTTTGTTCCTCACAAAAAAAGTCCAACCTGGGTGTGATCCTGACAGGAATGTCAGAGGCTGTTGGTGAAGGTGTACCAGATGCAGTACTGGAATTTATCGACAAGGGGGAGCTAGTGGCAGTATGGGGAGCATGACTGTTTAAACTGGCAGAAGAAAAGCAGGGCGTCTCAGGTGATGTAAAGAGTCGGTCACAAGGGGTAAATAGTACGGTGTACTGTAGATTACCCACAAGTATGCAATTACCCTGAAGCTTTGATGCAGACCCTCTAATGCAAAGAAGGGAGAACGATTCCAGAATAAATTGAAGTTGTGAATGAAACCAATTTTGTGAGTGGGGCATAAGTACTGGAGCCAGGTGTGGAGGCTGATGATCCTGCTAAAACGGCCAATTCCGTGAGCCAGTGTGGGAATTGGACCCAAGATGAAAGCAGACTTTCCAGTGCTGTCAAGCAGGTCAAATAGAAGGATACTGTCAGCTCGGACTGCTGTCGTCTGGCTCATTTGATCCGACTTGGACTATTTTTCTTTTAATAGTAGTTGGGAGTGAGGTGATGAGACCGGGATGTTTCCCGAAAATGTCCGACTTTGTAGACCCAGGAAAGCATTGTATGACTGCATTCATGAAGCGGATATTTGTCACTATGGCGTCTGCGATTATCAGGGTAGTTGAAGAGATAAGAGGATGCAGGGGTGTTCCTGGTTAGGATAATGTTGGAGAGTGCCGAGTTGCTGTACCAGTACGTGTAATGGAAGAGACTGTGGGCAGCAGAACGAGGCGGCGTCTTCCTCCATAGGGGATGGATTCCCTGCTGTGGCCAAACCAGTGAAACCTCCGAAGCTACGCCTGATTACAGCCTCTTTCAACAACCTGCAGCGAGTGGAGATGGAGGACTTGTCCACAGGATGGAGTGGCAGTCCTTCCAGAGGCGGAACGTCCTGGGTATTCAGGATGTCGAATCTGTTGGACAGCTGGAGGTCTCGAGGTGAGTGGGAGACGGGCACCAAGCACTGTGCTTGTCCTGGCTTGCTACAATCCACTCCTCCTGTTGGCAAGGGGTAATTTCAGTTGGGGCCCTTTGTGGTACAACTGCCCTGGAGTGATCTGGTTTGCACTGGAGCATGGTACGAAGTGAAGCTGGCTATTATTTTAGGCTGTGCTCCCACTGTCACCCACGGATCCTCAGGCTGTGCTGGAGTAGCCTCGGATTCTGGAACTCCTTGACGGTGGAGCAGAGCCATGGCAGAGTCGTTTGTTATCCGACCCTGAAGCGGAGTGGCAATGGAGACTTGGCCTAGTTGCGTTCAGGTGATAACTGCAACCAGAAGTTTTTTAGGCAGTGTAATGCCTGAGTCATTGCGATAGTGGTGTTGCCCATAATGAGTTCAGCCTTCAGAGAAATAATGCTTTCCCTCAACTTTGACACAGTAAGATTGCAAGATTCACACTCAGATCCAGCCATAATAAAGTTATTCTGTCCATAAAAGTGCTTAAGAACTGAGAATCTAGTTATTCCACAAAACTTAATCCACTGTTTAGCGGAAAACAGCTGTCCTAGCTGCGCAGTTAAAAACAAATAAACAGATTTCTAGCAGCCAGCTTTCGTCAACTAGCTGAGCGTGTGAATGAAGAACTTGAGCTGGTTTGTATTTAAAATCCAGGTAAATTATATAATTTCAAACAATTCTAGTATAGGACGTGTAGCGTAAAAAGGCTAATAGAAAACTAGGTAAAAGTTAGTTTTACAGGAGAGCGACCAGCTGACAGACCACGACACCATCTTTTGTGTCACAAGAAACACAATAGGCCATAGGTCTGGTTGGGTCTTTTACATCTTGGTATCCATCCATCTATAAGCTCAGGATAAAGACTCTGCCCTGCAGTAGTGACCTCGTTAATAGGCTTAGCACCATCAGGCTCTGAATTAGCTATTTTAGGTCACCATGTAGAGTGTGGCTCAGTCTCCCGATCAAAGGACCATTTGCTGAGGATATAAGGTTCTAACTGGAGCCACAAAACAACAGGAGACAAGTGTTGGTCATCAAATGTCCATTTATTTGATCAAACCTTATCATGACAAATTATGATTTCTTAGATGATTGCCATGGTTCTAAACAAAGATAAAGAAGGTATAATATCTTGCCGAACAAATGATCAAATTATTAAAGTAAGTTAGATATGTTCAAATTAGTGTACGATAAATGTTAAATAATAACCCAGACATGTGCGGAAAAATAATCTTTTACAAATCAGATCAAACTTCTCAAACATTCCCTTCATTCTTAAATACAATGCGATGCAAATAAAGTTAAAGAATTTTTAGTTACATTGAAGGTTACTCAAAAGACTCATGGCAAACACCTCCAAACAAACAGCCAGGGTGAAAAGTTTGGAGACAAAGAGGAGGAAGTGTGGTCCAGCCCTCTACTTGTAGACTTGGATGTGGAAAGAGCTACCAAAAGTAGGTCAAACTGAACCTACACTCAGTGTCTCTTTAAGGAAGTTGGATAAATAAATTAGCAGTTGTGAATAATCCCACATATAAAGTTTGACAGTGATTGAAGCCAAAACACATAAATTAGAGCTACTTGAAGCTTCATGGCAAAATATTGATTTTCCCCTCTTCAACATGGACATGCCCCCTGATGAAAACTCATTAGTTTCATTATACTGTATGCCATCATCAACTCCTTTAGGCTCACCTGACCAAATGTCACATGCATCGGGTAAACGGGCTAGCCGCAGGACACCAAATATAAAACATAACATTAGCTGTTACAGGTAAAGGGCCCTCTGACTATATTTAAATATTACCATATGGTTCTGTTCAGGGCGGGACCTTCGTTCTAAATGTGAATGTGGAAGATTGGACAGTATACATGGATGTTATAAACACTTACTCTTTTGACGCGAATGATTGAAATTTGCCGCCATGCCAAGGCCACGTCCCTTGAACAAAACTCACCAAAAAGATATCTTTCAATCGAAAAGTCACTAGGACAGTGGTTCTTAACCTTATTGGAGGTACTGAACCCTGCAAGCTTCATCAGTGCATTCACCGAACCCTTCGTAATTGGAAAAATAAAATATGATTTCTTCAAAACATAGGTATATATTTTATTAGTTCACAAAATGAACCATGCATCAGTCACTGTGTTCAAAGAACAAAACCAACAAAACATGAATTTCACACAAAAACATAACTCAATGAATATTTACTGCAAACTATTGACATACACACACTTTAACGTGTGGTCAGATACACACACCATGTCCTTTGAGCATTAACCTCACACACACACACATACACACACACACTACGTCACCTCAACTTCAGATACACACACACATATCTCCAGGTAGTTGATTGAACATTCTCATGCTCCGTATCAAACAGGGAGTCTGCCACACAGCAGATTAGACTGAGAGGAGGTTTGCATGCCTTTTAATTTCTAAGACGTCCTCCCTCCTGTGTCAGTCTTGGAATGCTTTGAGGCAGGAACAATGTGACCTCTGGTTTCACTTCACTTTACTTCACATATACTGAGCACAGACACTCAGGCAACATGCTTATGACCTCTGGTGGCCACAACAGTGGCGTGCACGTACAACGTCATCATCACGCGACGCCAGGAGGACGACCCAACGAGCCAAGAGGGCAGGACTGCCTTGTGAACCAGCCAACGAGGCACTGCCGCGCGTACATGAACCTCTGTCACGCCCAGTATATCAATATATAAGCTTTGTGCGCACTCTAAGCGCCATTTTTCCTTTGCAGCTTACTGTGTAGGATCAGTGGTCCACTCATGATCATTTGCTGGACACAGCAGTTTCCTGACCTGTGACCTCTGAATAAACCTGCTCAATTTTAACTTGAGAACGACGCCTCCTGCCTTTGATTTCCACCCGCAACAAAATCAATGTGTCTTTTGCTGTTGCCTTTCAGATACAAGTTCAGAAGTGCACGGTTTCACCTTGACAAGTGCCACTCTCATATCATTTTCTTAGTTTTTATGTCTACCATCCTCGAAAAGGATAGCTCGCAAAGATACGTTGTAACAAACAGTGTGAGTATCTCAAGGGCTTTCTTAGCAATAAGAGGGTGTGGTACGATTTGGTGATACCAAAACGTTGATGTTCTGAAGAGTTGCTGTTGAAGCTGGCTCTGCTGAAGTTCAATGATTTCGTCGAGGTATTCATCATTGACATCTGCTGTCGCAACACTAAATGTGAAGGGCTGTCTCACCCATGCTGAATATAACTCTCTGGTGGGGAAGTATCCGTCAAGAGACTTTGCGAGCTCATCTAAGTGCATGGCAATTGCTTGCTTCAGCTCCCCAGGTTCAGAAATGTGTCCAATTCCAGACACGTCTTGGATCTTACTTAAACAGTCGTCCAGCAGGGGAAGGTTTGCGAAGTTATCATTCTCTGTTCATCGTTTCCATAAAGGTAGCTTTTTTTTAAATGCCTCCTGGTCTTCTTGCGCTTTGATGATGTTGACTCCAACGCCGATTGAGACGATTGAGAGCATCGAAAATATCGGCCATGTACACCAAATGAGAATGACCCCTAAGAATGATAACCACAAAACGTTAGAATGGGACCTCCAATTCCTCGAATTCAGAGCCCATTTCCTTACACAGCTTTTTGAAGATGTGGTGCTTCATAGCACTATTTCGCACGTAGTTCACATATTCAACAACAATTTTTAATACTTGTGCCAGTTTTGGAGGCAAGGTATTTGTTGCAAACATATGCCTGTGCAGAACACAGTGCGTAACAATGACGTGTGGTGCATCGGATTTCACCAGCGCTCCAAAACCAGAGTGTCGTCCCAGTATGGCTGGAGCTCAGTCCGAACAAACTTCAGAAACCATATTCCACGAAAGATCGTTGTCTCTGAAGAAGTCATCCACGAGTTTCATCACATCGATTGCCTTGGTTGTTGTTATAAGAGGCTTACAAAATTAAAAAAATCTTCCTTTATCACGTCGTCTTTCATGTAGAGCACATATACAACAAGCTAGCTTAGATTGGAAACGTCGGAGGTCTCATCGAGTTGCAGGCTGAATTTTGCTGGGCTTGAAATCAGATCTGCAACTACTTGAGCCATGTCGTCTATTCTGCTGCTGATAGTGTAATTTGAAAGAGGAATTTGGGATAACTTATCCTCAGCAGCTTTTCCCAGCATGATATTCGTTCATTAAATTATCATTATTATAAGAGGAAAGGGTAAGGGTTAGGGTTAGGTATATCAGGAAATTATCTTTCTTAGGGGCAGTTTTGTCCTCTGCCGACGCAAATGTGAAAATACCCCAAATCATTCCAAATTTGCATGTTTGATCCATAGCCATCTTCCAATTGGTTGTGGCAAAGAGTGGCTAGAGGAATTTGTGTCTTAGCATGATACATAAGTTTGCCAAATTGCAATACTCTAGACAAAAATAAATTAATAGGAACACCATCAGGGAAAATTGTGGGGGGCATTATTTTGTCATTTTTGGAAAATTGGATGTCGAGTTCCCCAAAAAAGGCAATTTGTTCATAAGAAGAAGAAGAAGAAGAAGACTTTATAACTTTATTTATGACACATTGTCAAAATAGCTCTTAATAAATGTATTTGGGTCCAAAAACAGAGAGTGGCATAGAGAAGACTATTAGTTAGTCTACTGTTAGCTACTCTAGGACAGGACACTACTAGGTGTTCTGCCATCCGTCTCGCCACAGGAGGTAGGCCTCACTCTTTTCCCATTTCACTTTCGCTGTCATAGCCTTCTCATATAATGCCAGACTGCCCTCTAATTCTAGTACGTCCCCCTGACCCTGGACAAAAATGTTTAAGTGGGCCGCTGCAGCTGAGGGGTCGTCCTCCAACCTGAAGGTCGGCAGTTCTGCTACATTCTTTCCAAGGAAATCTACGTCAGAACATGTTAGAACAGTGCTGTTCTAACATGTGCTCCCCGACACCAAAAGCCTGCAGTCTGACCCATCTGCATGCCGAAGTGTCCTTGGGCAAGATGCTGAGCCCCGAATGGCCCCCCATAGAATAACTAAGTGCTGCCAATAGATGCACTGTATGAATGTGTGTGTGAATGGGTGATTGTAGAACTGTACTGTAAAGCGCTCTGAGTGGTCATCAAGACTAGAAAAGCGCTATATAAATACAAAGCCAAAGACATTACGGCGTCAGCATAAGCTGATTAATCAGGGAAATCATGTGATTAATGGCGATTAAAACTTTTAATCGTTGCCCAGCCCTAGTTATGAACGAGTGACGCGTTACGAAAGAGTGACGCGTTATGAACATATAACGGGTTCTGAACGAGTGACGGGTTCTGAACGAGTGACATGTTCAGAACGAGTGACGTGTTCAGAACGTGTGATGTGTTCGGAATGCGTGATGGGTTCAGAGCGTGTGACGTGTTATAAACGTGTGACGTGTTATGAACGAGTGACGCGTTCAGAACGAGTGACGGGCTCTGAACAAGTGACGTGTTCTGAACGAGTGACGCGTTCAGAACCTGTGACTCTGAAGGAGTGACGTGTTTGGAACATGTGACGTGTTATGAACAAGTGATGCGTTCGGAAGGTGTGATTTGTTCGGAACTTGTGACGGGTTCTGAAAGAGTGACGTGTTCAGAACGTGTGACGTGTTCAGAAAGTGTGATGGTTCTGAACGAGTGATGCAGTCAGAATTTATGACGTGTTCAGAACATGTGACTTGTTCAGAACATGTGACGGTTCTGAACGAGTGATGCGTTCTGAACGTGTGACGTGTTATGAACGAGTGACGCGTTCTGAAAGATTGAAGTGTTCAGAACATGTGATGTGTCCGAAACATGTGACGGGTTCCGAACGAGTGATGGGTACAGAGCGTGTGAAGCGTTATGAATGAGTGACGCTTTCAGAACTTGTGACGTGTTCAGAACTTGTGATGTGTTCGGAACATGTGACACCTTCAGAACGAGTGACGCGTTTAGATCTTGTGACGCTTTCGGAACAAGTGACAGGTTCTGAACGAGTGACGTGTTCAGAACGTGTGACGTGTTCAGAACGTGTGATGTGTTCAGAACATGTGAAACATTCGGAACGTGTGACGGGTTCTGAACAAGTGACGCTTTCAGAACTTGTGACGTGTTCAGAACTTGTGATGTGTTCGGAACATGTGACGGGTTCAGAACGAGTGACGCATGTAGATCTTGTGACGCTTTCGGAACAAGTGACAGGTTCTGAACGAGTGACGTGTTCAGAACGTGTGACAGGTTCTGAACGAGTGACGTGTTCAGAATGTGTGACACGTTCAAATTGGTGACAGGTTCTGAACTTGTGACGTGTTCAGAACGAGTGATGTGTTCGGAACGCGTGACTGGTTCTGAAGGAGTAATGGGTTCAGAGCGTGTGACGCGTTCAGAACTAGTGATGCGTTCAGAATGTGTGACGCGTTCAGATCTTGTGATGTGTTCAGAAAGTGTGACGTGTTCGGAACGTGTGACGGGTTCTGAACTAGTGACGCGTTCTGAACGAGTGACGTTTTCAGAATGTGTGAAGCGTTATGAACAGGTGACGTGTTATGAACGAGTGACGCATTATGAAATAGTGACGTGTTCAGAACATGTGACACGTTCGGAACGTGTGACGGGTTCTGAACAAGTGACGGGTTCTGAATGAGTGACGTGTTCAGAACGTGTGACGTGTTCAGAACGTGTGATGTGTTCGGAACGAGTGACGAGTTCAGAGCGTGTGACGGGTACTGAACGAGTGACGTGTTTCGGAACGTGTGCAATCGGAACGTGTGACGCGTTCGGAAAAACTGACGCGTTCGGAACAAGTGACGCGTTCAGAACGTGTGACGCCTTCAGTTCTGAACGCTATAAACTGTGACATAAGCCTCATTTTGCAACAATGTTTAAGGTTTGGAGTTTTCATGGACTAAAGCTGAAAATCAGTGCTGTTTGGCTGCCATAATAAGTAATAGGGTCACCCATCACCTAATTTTCTCAAAGCATCTTCAGTTTATTTACATGATACCTAACATGCAGACAGTGGATATTTCCACTAAAAAAGGATGAGTTGAAATCTTTGTTTCAACTTTAAAGGAATTCTTTAAAACAAAGTTTTGAAGTTTTGAATTCCAAAATGAAAAAGGGGCAACTAACTGGAGATAAGCCTTTTTTGGAAGCAATGGTTAACATCTTGACTTTTTCATCACATATCAGCTCAAGTGTCAGAAAAGCGCTGGAAACAGGGAGATAAGCCTTTTTTGGAAGAAATTGTTAAAATCTTGACTTTTTCATCACACATCATACCAAATGTCACTAAACAGCTGGAAACAGGGAGATAAGCCTTTTTTGGAAGCAATGGTTAACATCATGACTTTTTCATCACATATCAGCTCAAGTGTCAGAAAAGCGCTGGAAACAGGGAGGTAAGCCTTTTTTTGGAAGAAATGGTTAAAATCTTGAATTTTTCATCACACATCATCCCAAATGTCACTAAACACCTGGAAACGGGGAGATAAGCCTTTTTTGGAAGCAATGGTTAACATCTTGACTTCTTCATCACATATCAGCTCAAGTGTCAGAAAAGCGCTGGAAACAGGGAGATAAGCCTTTTTTTGGAATAAATGGTTAAAATCTTGACTTTTTCATCACACATCATCCCAAATGTCACTAAACAGCTGGAAACGGGGAGATAAGCCTTTTTTGGAAGCAATGGTTAACATCTTGACTTCTTCATCACATATCAGCTCAAGTGTCAGAAAAGCGCTGGAAACAGGGAGATAAGCCTTTTTTTGGAAGAAATGGTTAATATCTTGACTTTTTCATAAGACATCATCCCAAATGTCACTAAACAGCTGGAAACGGGGAGATAAGCCTTTTTTGGAAGCAATGGTTTAAATCTTGACTTTTTCATCGCACATCAGCCCAAAAGTCACAAAACAGCTGGAAACGGGGAGATAAGCCTTTTTTGGAAGAAATGGTTAAAATCTTGACTTTTTCATCAGACATCATCCAAAATGTCACTAAACAGCTGGAAACGGGGAGATAAGCCTTTTGTTGAAGCAATGGTTAACATCTTAACTTTTTCATCACATATCAGCTCAAGTGTCAGAAAGGCACTAGAAACGGCCTTTTTTGGCAACAAATAAGCCTTTTTTGGAAGCAATGGTTAACATCTTGACTTTTTCATCACATATCAGCTCAAGTGTCAGAAAAGCGCTGGAAACAGGGAGATAAGCCTTTTGTTGAAGCAATGGTTAACATCTTAACTTTTTCATCACATATCAGCTCAAGTGTCAGAAAAGCGCTGGAAACAGGGAGATAAGCCTTTTTTTGGAATAAATGGTTAAAATCTTGACTTTTTCATCACACATCATCCCAAATGTCACTAAACAGCTGGAAACGGGGAGATAAGCCTTTTTTGGAAGCAATGGTTAACATCTTGACTTCTTCATCACATATCAGCTCAAGTGTCAGAAAAGCGCTGGAAACAGGGAGATAAGCCTTTTTTTGGAAGAAATGGTTAAAATCTTGACTTTTTCATCACACATCATCCCAAATGCCACTAAACAGCTGGAAACGGGGAGATAAGCCTTTTTTGGAAGCAATGGTTAACATCTTGACTTTTTCATCACATATCAGCTCAAGTGTCAGAAAAGCTTTGGAAACAGGGAGATAAGCCTTTTTTTGGAAGAAATGGTTAAAATCTTGACTTTTTCATAAGACGTCATCCCAAATGTCACTAAACAGCTGGAAACGGGGAGATAAGCCTTTTTTGGAAGCAATGGTTAACATCTTGACTTTTTCATCACAAATCAGCCCAAATGTCACAAAACAGCTGGAAACGGGGAGATAAGCCTTTTGTTGAAGCAACGGTTAACATCTTAACTTTTTCATCACATATCAGCTCAAGTGTCAGAAAGGCACTAGAAACGGCCTTTTTTGGCAACAAATAAGCCTTTTTTGGAAGCAATGGTTAACATCTTGACTTTTTCATCACATATCAGCTCAAGTGTCAGAAAAGCGCTGGAAACAGGGAGATAAGCATTTTTTTGGAAGAAATGGTTAAAATCTTGACTTTTTCATCAGACATCATCCAAAATGTCACTAAACAGCTGGAAACGGGGAGATAAGCCTTTTGTTGAAGCAATGGTTAACATCTTAACTTTTTCATCACATATCAGCTCAAGTGTCAGAAAAGCGCTGGAAACAGGGAGATAAGCCTTTTTTTGGAAGAAATGGTTAAAATCTTGACTTTTTCATCACACATCATCCCAAATGTCACTAAACAGCTGGAACGGGGAGATAAGCCTTTTTTGGAAGCAATGGTTAACATCTTGACTTTTTCATCACATATCAGCTCAAGTGTCAGAAAAGCGCTGGAAACAGGGAGATAAGCCTTTTTTTGGAAGAAATGGTTAAAATCTTGACTTTTTCATCACATATCAGCTCAAGTGTCAGAAAAGCTTTGGAAACAGGGAGATAAGCCTTTTTTTTGGAAGAAATGGTTAAAATCTTGACTTTTTCATAAGACATCATCCCAAATGTCACTAAACAGCTGGAAACGGGGAGATAAGCCTTTTTTGGAAGCAATGGTTAACATCATGACTTTTTCATCACATATCAGCTCAAATGTCACAAAAGAGCTGCAAACGTACAGATAAGCATTTTTTGGCAACTGTGGTTAAAATCTTGACTTTTTCATCACACATCAGCCCAAATGTCACAAAACAGCTGGAAACGGGGAGATAAGCCTTTTTTGGCAACAGAGGTTAAAATCTTGACTTCTTCATCACAGATCAGCCCAAATGTCAGAAAGGCACTGGAAACGGCCTTTTTTGGCAACAAATAAGCCTTTTTTGGAAGCAATGGTTAACATCTTGACTTCTTCATCACATATCAGCTCAAGTGTCAGAAAAGCGCTGGAAACAGGGAGATAAGCCTTTTTTTGGAAGAAATGGTTAAAATCTTGACTTTTCCATCACACATCATCCAAAATGTCACTAAACAGCTGGAACGGGGAGATAAGCCTTCTTTGGAAGCAATGGTTAAAATCCTGACTTTTTCATCACATATAAGCTCTCAAGTGTCAGAAAAGCGCTGGAAACAGGGAGATAAGCATTTTTTTGGAAGAAATGGTTAAAATCTTGACTTTTTCATCACACATCATCCCAAATGTCACTAAACAGCTGGAACGGGGAGATAAGCCTTTTTTGGAAGCAATGGTTAACATCTTGACTTTTTCATCACATATCAGCTCAAGTGTCAGAAAAGCGCTGGAAACAGGGAGATAAGCCTTTTTTTGGAAGAAATGGTTAAAATCTTGACTTTTTCATCACACATCATCCCAAATGCCACTAAACCGCTGGAAACGGGGAGATAAGCCTTTTTTGGAAGCAATGGTTAACATCTTGACTTTTTCATCACATATCAGCTCAAGTGTCAGAAAAGCTTTGGAAACAGGGAGATAAGCCTTTTTTTTGGAAGAAATGGTTAAAATCTTGACTTTTTCATAAGACATCATCCCAAATGTCACTAAACAGCTGGAAACGGGGAGATAAGCCTTTTTTGGAAGCAATGGTTAACATCATGACTTTTTCATCACATATCAGCTCAAATGTCACAAAAGAGCTGCAAACGTACAGATAAGCATTTTTTGGCAACTGTGGTTAAAATCTTGACTTTTTCATCACACATCAGCCCAAATGTCACAAAACAGCTGGAAACGGGGAGATAAGCCTTTTGTTGAAGCAATGGTTAACATCTTAACTTTTTCATCACATATCAGCTCAAGTGTCAGAAAAGCGCTGGAAACAGGGAGATAAGCCTTTTTTTGGAAGAAATGGTTAAAATCTTGACTTTTTCATCACACATCATCCCAAATGTCACTAAACAGCTGGAACGGGGAGATAAGCCTTTTTTGGAAGCAATGGTTAACATCTTGACTTTTTCATCACATATCAGCTCAAGTGTCAGAAAAGCGCTGGAAACAGGGAGATAAGCCTTTTTTTGGAAGAAATGGTTAACATCTTGACTTTTTCATCACATATCAGCTCAAGTGTCAGAAAAGCTTTGGAAACAGGGAGATAAGCCTTTTTTTTGGAAGAAATGGTTAAAATCTTGACTTTTTCATAAGACATCATCCCAAATGTCACTAAACAGCTGGAAACGGGGAGATAAGCCTTTTTTGGAAGCAATGGTTAACATCATGACTTTTTCATCACATATCAGCTCAAATGTCACAAAAGAGCTGCAAACGTACAGATAAGCATTTTTTGGCAACTGTGGTTAAAATCTTGACTTTTTCATCACACATCAGCCCAAATGTCACAAAACAGCTGGAAACGGGGAGATAAGCCTTTTTTGGCAACAGAGGTTAAAATCTTGACTTCTTCATCACAGATCAGCCCAAATGTCAGAAAGGCACTGGAAACGGCCTTTTTTGGCAACAAATAAGCCTTTTTTGGAAGCAATGGTTAACATCTTGACTTCTTCATCACATATCAGCTCAAGTGTCAGAAAAGCGCTGGAAACAGGGAGATAAGCCTTTTTTTGGAAGAAATGGTTAAAATCTTGACTTTTCCATCACACATCATCCAAAATGTCACTAAACAGCTGGAACGGGGAGATAAGCCTTCTTTGGAAGCAATGGTTAAAATCCTGACTTTTTCATCACATATAAGCTCTCAAGTGTCAGAAAAGCGCTGGAAACAGGGAGATAAGCATTTTTTTGGAAGAAATGGTTAAAATCTTGACTTTTTCATCACACATCATCCCAAATGTCACTAAACAGCTGGAACGGGGAGATAAGCCTTTTTTGGAAGCAATGGTTAACATCTTGACTTTTTCATCACATATCAGCTCAAGTGTCAGAAAAGCGCTGGAAACAGGGAGATAAGCCTTTTTTTGGAAGAAATGGTTAAAATCTTGACTTTTTCATCACACATCATCCCAAATGCCACTAAACCGCTGGAAACGGGGAGATAAGCCTTTTTTGGAAGCAATGGTTAACATCTTGACTTTTTCATCACATATCAGCTCAAGTGTCAGAAAAGCTTTGGAAACAGGGAGATAAGCCTTTTTTTTGGAAGAAATGGTTAAAATCTTGACTTTTTCATAAGACATCATCCCAAATGTCACTAAACAGCTGGAAACGGGGAGATAAGCCTTTTTTGGAAGCAATGGTTAACATCATGACTTTTTCATCACATATCAGCTCAAATGTCACAAAAGAGCTGCAAACGTACAGATAAGCATTTTTTGGCAACTGTGGTTAAAATCTTGACTTTTTCATCACACATCAGCCCAAATGTCACAAAACAGCTGGAAACGGGGAGATAAGCCTTTTTTGGCAACAGAGGTTAAAATCTTGACTTCTTCATCACAGATCAGCCCAAATGTCAGAAAGGCACTGGAAACGGCCTTTTTTGGCAACAAATAAGCCTTTTTTGGAAGCAATGGTTAACATCTTGACTTCTTCATCACATATCAGCTCAAGTGTCAGAAAAGCGCTGGAAACAGGGAGATAAGCCTTTTTTTGGAAGAAATGGTTAAAATCTTGACTTTTCCATCACACATCATCCAAAATGTCACTAAACAGCTGGAACGGGGAGATAAACCTTTTTTGGAAGCAATGGTTAAATCCTGACTTTTTCATC
Source organism: Limanda limanda (assembly GCF_963576545.1). Lineage (NCBI taxonomy): Eukaryota > Metazoa > Chordata > Actinopteri > Pleuronectiformes > Pleuronectidae > Limanda > Limanda limanda. The sequence continues at coordinate 32,494 of NC_083641.1, read as the reverse complement.
ACATATAAGCTCTCAAGTGTCAGAAAAGCGCTGGAAACAGGGAGATTAGCATTTTTTTGGAAGAAATGGTTAAAATCTTGACTTTTTCATAAGACATCATCCAAAATGTCACTAAACAGCTGGAAACGGGGAGATAAGCCTTTTTTTTAAGAAATGGTTAACATCTTAACTTTTTCATCACATATCAGCTCAAATGTCAGAAAAGCGCTGGAAACAGGGAGATAAGCCTTTTTTTGGAAGAAATGGTTAAAATCTTGACTTTTTCATAAGACATCATCCCAAATGTCACTAAACAGCTGGAACGGGGAGATAAGCCTTTTTTGGAAGCAATGGTTAACATCTTAACTTTTTCATCACATATCAGCTCAAATGTCAGAAAAGCGCTGGAAACAGGGAGATAAGCCTTTTTTTGGAAGAAATGGTTAAAATCTTGATTCTTTCATCACACATCTTCCCAAATGTCACTAAACAGCTGTAAACAGGGAGATAAGCCTTTCTTTGCTTTTTTTTTGTTTTTGTTCTGTTTTGTTTTATTGACGACAATGATGTCTACATATATATATATATATATGTTTGTTTTTTTTTCTTTTTAAATTATTATTATTTAATTCTTTCTTTTCTGTTTGTCCCCTAGGGTCGGGGGGGGGGAGAAAAAAAAATGTTTTCATATACGTCTGTATGTATGAGATTTCCTCTTCAATTGTGAAAACCAATAAAAAAAATTAAAAAAAAACAAAAAAAACAGCTGGAACGGGGAGATAAGCCTTTTTTGGAAGCAATGGTTAAAATCCTGACTTTTTCATCACATATAAGCTCTCAAGTGTCAGAAAAGCGCTGGAAACAGGGAGATAAGCCTTTTTTTGAAGCAATGGTTAACATCTTGACTTTTTCATCACATATCAGCTCAAGTGTCAGAAAAGCGCTGTAAACAGGGAGATAAGCCTTTTTTTGGAAGAAATGGTTAACATCTTGACTTTTTCATCACATATCAGCCCAAATGTCACAAAAGAGCTGCAAACGGACAGATAAGCATTTTTTGGCAACTGTGGTTAAAATCTTGACTTTTTCATCACACATCAGCCCAAATGTCACAAAAAAGCTGGAAACGGGGAGATAAGCTTTTTTTGGCAACAGAGGTTAAAATCTTGACTTCTTCATCACAGATCAGCCCAAATGTCAGAAAGGCACTGGAAACCGCCTTTTTTGGCAACAAATAAGCCTTTTTTGGAAGCAATGGTTAACATCTTGACTTTTTCATCACATATCAGCTCAAGTGTCAGAAAAGCGCTGGAAACAGGGAGATAAGCATTTTTTTGGAAGAAATGGTTATAATCTTGACTTTTTCATCAGACATCATCCAAAATGTCACTAAACAGCTGGAAACGGGGAGATAAGCCTTTTTTTTAAGAAATGGTTAACATCTTAACTTTTTCATCACATATCAGCTCAAATGTCAGAAAAGCGCTGGAAACAGGGAGATAAGCCTTTTTTTGGAAGAAATGGTTAAAATCTTGACTCTTTCATCACACATCTTCCCAAATGTCACTAAACAGCTGGAAACGGGGAGATAAGCCTTTTTTGGAAGCAATGGTTAACATCTTTACTTTTTCATCACATATCAACTCAAGTGTCAGAAAAGCTTTGGAAATAGGGAGATAAGCCTTTTTTTGGAAGAAATGGTTAAAATCTTGACTTTTTCATAAGACATCATCCAAAATGTCACTAAACAGCTGTAAACAGGGAGATAAGCCTTTCTTTGCTTTTTTTTTGTTTTTGTTCTGTTTTGTTTTATTGACGACAATGATGTCTATATATATATATATATATATATATATATATATATATATGTTTGTTTTTTTTTCTTTTTAAATTATTATTATTCAATTCTTTCTTTTCTGTTTGTCCCCTAGGGTCGGGGGGGGGGAGAAAAAAAAAATGTTTTCATATACGTCTGTATGTATGAGATTTCATCTTCAATTGTGAAAACCAATAAAACATTTTTAAAAAAAACAAAAAAAACAGCTGGAACGGGGAGATAAGCCTTTTTTGGAAGCAATGGTTAAAATCCTGACTTTTTCATCACATATAAGCTCTCAAGTGTCAGAAAAGCGCTGGAAACAGGGAGATAAGCCTTTTTTTGGAAGAAATGGTTAAAATCTTGACTTTTTCATCACACATCATCCCAAATGTCACTAAACAGCTGGAACGGGGAGATAAGCCTTTTTTGGAAGCAATGGTTAACATCTTGACTTTTTCATCACATATCAGCTCAAGTGTCAGAAAAGCTTTGGAAACAGGGAGATAAGCCTTTTTTTGGAAGAAATGGTTAAAATCTTGACTTTTTCATCACACATCATCCCAAATGTCACTAAACAGCTGGATACGGGGAGATAAGCCTTTTTTGGAAGCAATGGTTAACATCTTGACTTTTTCATCACATATCAGCTCAAATGTCACAAAAGAGCTGCAAACGGACAGATAAGCATTTTTTGGCAACTGTGGTTAAAATCTTGACTTTTTCATCACACATCAGCCCAAATGTCACAAAAAAGCTGGAAACGGGGAGATAAGCTTTTTTTGGCAACAGAGGTTAAAATCTTGACTTCTTCATCACAGATCAGCCCAAATGTCAGAAAGGCACTGGAAACCGCCTTTTTTGGCAACAAATAAGCCTTTTTTGGAAGCAATGGTTAACATCTTGACTTTTCATCACATATCAGCTCAAGTGTCAGAAAAGCGCTGGAAACAGGGAGATAAGCATTTTTTTGGAAGAAATGGTTATAATCTTGACTTTTTCATCAGACATCATCCAAAATGTCACTAAACAGCTGGAAACGGGGAGATAAGCCTTTTTTTTAAGAAATGGTTAACATCTTAACTTTTTCATCACATATCAGCTCAAATGTCAGAAAAGCGCTGGAAACAGGGAGATAAGCCTTTTTTTGGAAGAAATGGTTAAAATCTTGACTCTTTCATCACACATCTTCCCAAATGTCACTAAACAGCTGGAAACGGGGAGATAAGCCTTTTTTGGAAGCAATGGTTAACATCTTTACTTTTTCATCACATATCAACTCAAGTGTCAGAAAAGCTTTGGAAATAGGGAGATAAGCCTTTTTTTGGAAGAAATGGTTAAAATCTTGACTTTTTCATAAGACATCATCCAAAATGTCACTAAACAGCTGTAAACAGGGAGATAAGCCTTTCTTTGCTTTTTTTTTGTTTTTGTTCTGTTTTGTTTTATTGACGACAATGATGTCTATATATATATATATATATATATATATATATATATATATATGTTTGTTTTTTTTTCTTTTTAAATTATTATTATTCAATTCTTTCTTTTCTGTTTGTCCCCTAGGGTCGGGGGGGGGGAGAAAAAAAAAATGTTTTCATATACGTCTGTATGTATGAGATTTCATCTTCAATTGTGAAAACCAATAAAACATTTTTAAAAAAAACAAAAAAAACAGCTGGAACGGGGAGATAAGCCTTTTTTGGAAGCAATGGTTAAAATCCTGACTTTTTCATCACATATAAGCTCTCAAGTGTCAGAAAAGCGCTGGAAACAGGGAGATAAGCCTTTTTTTGAAGCAATGGTTAACATCTTGACTTTTTCATCACATATCATCCCAAATGTCACTAAACAGCTGGAACGGGGAGATAAGCCTTTTTTGGAAGCAATGGTTAACATCTTGACTTTTTCATCACATATCAGCTCAAGTGTCAGAAAAGCTTTGGAAACAGGGAGATAAGCCTTTTTTTGGAAGAAATGGTTAAAATCTTGACTTTTTCATCACACATCATCCCAAATGTCACTAAACAGCTGGATACGGGGAGATAAGCCTTTTTTGGAAGCAATGGTTAACATCTTGACTTTTTCATCACATATCAGCTCAAGTGTCAGAAAAGCGCTGTAAACAGGGAGATAAGCCTTTTTTTGGAAGAAATGGTTAACATCTTGACTTTTTCATCACATATCAGCCCAAATGTCACAAAAGAGCTGCAAACGGACAGATAAGCATTTTTTGGCAACTGTGGTTAAAATCTTGACTTTTTCATCACACATCAGCCCAAATGTCACAAAAAAGCTGGAAACGGGGAGATAAGCTTTTTTTGGCAACAGAGGTTAAAATCTTGACTTCTTCATCACAGATCAGCCCAAATGTCAGAAAGGCACTGGAAACCGCCTTTTTTGGCAACAAATAAGCCTTTTTTGGAAGCAATGGTTAACATCTTGACTTTTTCATCACATATCAGCTCAAGTGTCAGAAAAGCGCTGGAAACAGGGAGATAAGCATTTTTTTGGAAGAAATGGTTATAATCTTGAATTTTTCATCAGACATCATCCAAAATGTCACTAAACAGCTGGAAACGGGGAGATAAGCCTTTTTTTTAAGAAATGGTTAACATCTTAACTTTTTCATCACATATCAGCTCAAATGTCAGAAAAGCGCTGGAAACAGGGAGATAAGCCTTTTTTTGGAAGAAATGGTTAAAATCTTGACTCTTTCATCACACATCTTCCCAAATGTCACTAAACAGCTGGAAACGGGGAGATAAGCCTTTTTTGGAAGCAATGGTTAACATCTTTACTTTTTCATCACATATCAACTCAAGTGTCAGAAAAGCTTTGGAAATAGGGAGATAAGCCTTTTTTTGGAAGAAATGGTTAAAATCTTGACTTTTTCATAAGACATCATCCAAAATGTCACTAAACAGCTGTAAACAGGGAGATAAGCCTTTCTTTGCTTTTTTTTTGTTTTTGTTCTGTTTTGTTTTATTGACGACAATGATGTCTATATATATATATATATATATATATATATATATATATATGTTTGTTTTTTTTTCTTTTTAAATTATTATTATTCAATTCTTTCTTTTCTGTTTGTCCCCTAGGGTCGGGGGGGGGGAGAAAAAAAAAATGTTTTCATATACGTCTGTATGTATGAGATTTCATCTTCAATTGTGAAAACCAATAAAACATTTTTAAAAAAAACAAAAAAAACAGCTGGAACGGGGAGATAAGCCTTTTTTGGAAGCAATGGTTAAAATCCTGACTTTTTCATCACATATAAGCTCTCAAGTGTCAGAAAAGCGCTGGAAACAGGGAGATAAGCCTTTTTTTGGAAGAAATGGTTAAAATCTTGACTTTTTCATCACACATCATCCCAAATGTCACTAAACAGCTGGAACGGGGAGATAAGCCTTTTTTGGAAGCAATGGTTAACATCTTGACTTTTTCATCACATATCAGCTCAAGTGTCAGAAAAGCTTTGGAAACAGGGAGATAAGCCTTTTTTTGGAAGAAATGGTTAAAATCTTGACTTTTTCATCACACATCATCCCAAATGTCACTAAACAGCTGGATACGGGGAGATAAGCCTTTTTTGGAAGCAATGGTTAACATCTTGACTTTTTCATCACATATCAGCTCAAATGTCACAAAAGAGCTGCAAACGGACAGATAAGCATTTTTTGGCAACTGTGGTTAAAATCTTGACTTTTTCATCACACATCAGCCCAAATGTCACAAAAAAGCTGGAAACGGGGAGATAAGCTTTTTTTGGCAACAGAGGTTAAAATCTTGACTTCTTCATCACAGATCAGCCCAAATGTCAGAAAGGCACTGGAAACCGCCTTTTTTGGCAACAAATAAGCCTTTTTTGGAAGCAATGGTTAACATCTTGACTTTTCATCACATATCAGCTCAAGTGTCAGAAAAGCGCTGGAAACAGGGAGATAAGCATTTTTTTGGAAGAAATGGTTATAATCTTGACTTTTTCATCAGACATCATCCAAAATGTCACTAAACAGCTGGAAACGGGGAGATAAGCCTTTTTTTTAAGAAATGGTTAACATCTTAACTTTTTCATCACATATCAGCTCAAATGTCAGAAAAGCGCTGGAAACAGGGAGATAAGCCTTTTTTGGAAGAAATGGTTAAAATCTTGACTCTTTCATCACACATCTTCCCAAATGTCACTAAACAGCTGGAAACGGGGAGATAAGCCTTTTTTGGAAGCAATGGTTAACATCTTTACTTTTTCATCACATATCAACTCAAGTGTCAGAAAAGCTTTGGAAATAGGGAGATAAGCCTTTTTTTGGAAGAAATGGTTAAAATCTGGACTTTTTCATAAGACATCATCCAAAATGTCACTAAACAGCTGTAAACAGGGAGATAAGCCTTTCTTTGCTTTTTTTTTGTTTTTGTTCTGTTTTGTTTTATTGACGACAATGATGTCTATATATATATATATATATATATATATATGTTTGTTTTTTTTTCTTTTTAAATTATTATTATTCAATTCTTTCTTTTCTGTTTGTCCCCTAGGGTCGAGGGGGGGGGAGAAAAAAAAAATGTTTTCATATACGTCTGTATGTATGAGATTTCATCTTCAATTGTGAAAACCAATAAAACATTTTTAAAAAAAACAAAAAAAACAGCTGGAACGGGGAGATAAGCCTTTTTTGGAAGCAATGGTTAAAATCCTGACTTTTTCATCACATATAAGCTCTCAAGTGTCAGAAAAGCGCTGGAAACAGGGAGATAAGCCTTTTTTTGGAAGAAATGGTTAAAATCTTGACTTTTTCATCACACATCATCCCAAATGTCACTAAACAGCTGGAACGGGGAGATAAGCCTTTTTTGGAAGCAATGGTTAACATCTTGACTTTTTCATCACATATCAGCTCAAATGTCACAAAAGAGCTGCAAACGGACAGATAAGCATTTTTTGGCAACTGTGGTTAAAATCTTGACTTTTTCATCACACATCAGCCCAAATGTCACAAAAAAGCTGGAAACGGGGAGATAAGCTTTTTTTGGCAACAGAGGTTAAAATCTTGACTTCTTCATCACAGATCAGCCCAAATGTCAGAAAGGCACTGGAAACCGCCTTTTTTGGCAACAAATAAGCCTTTTTTGGAAGCAATGGTTAACATCTTGACTTTTTCATCACATATCAGCTCAAGTGTCAGAAAAGCGCTGGAAACAGGGAGATAAGCATTTTTTTGGAAGAAATGGTTATAATCTTGACTTTTTCATCAGACATCATCCAAAATGTCACTAAACAGCTGGAAACGGGGAGATAAGCCTTTTTTTTAAGAAATGGTTAAAATCTTGACTCTTTCATCACACATGATGAATCTCCCCGTCTCCCCGTTTCCAGCTGTTTAGTGACATTTGGGAAGCCAAATGTCACTAAACAGCTGGAAACGGGGAGATAAGCCTTTTTTGGAAGCAATGGTTAACATCTTGACTTTTTCATCACATATCAGCTCAAATGTCACAAAAGAGCTGCAAACGGACAGATAAGCATTTTTTGGCAACTGTGGTTAAAATCTTGACTTTTTCATCACACATCAGCCCAAATGTCACAAAACAGCTGGAAAAGGGGAGATAAGCCTTTTTTGGCAACAGAGGTTAAAATCTTGACTTCTTCATCACAGATCAGCCCAAATGTCACAAAACAGCTGGAAACGGGGAGATAAGCCTTTTTTGGCAACAGAGGTTAAAATCTTGACTTCTTCATCACAGATCATCCCAAATGTCAGAAAGGCACTGGAAACTGCCTTTTTTGGCAACAAAAAAGCCTTTTTTGGAAGCAATGGTTAACATCTTGACTTTTTCATCACATATCAGCTCCAGTGTCAGAAAAGCGCTGGAAACAGGGACATAAGCCTTTTTTTGGAAGAAATGGTTAAAATCTTGACTTTTTCATCACACATCAGCCCAAATGTCACTAAACAGCTGGAAACGGGGAGATAAGCCTTTTTTGGAAGCAATGGTTAACATCTTGACTTTTTCATCATATATCAGCCCAAATGTCACAAAAGAGCTGCAAACGGACAGATAAGCATTTTTTGGCAACTGTGTTTAAAATCTTGACTTTTTCATCACGCATCAGCCCAAATGTCACAAAAAAAAGCTGGAAACGGGGAGATAAGCATTTTTTGGCAACAGAGGTTAAAATCTTGACTTCTTCATCACAGATCAGCCCAAATGTCAGAAAGGCACTGGAAACGGCCTTTTTTGGCAACAAATAAGCCTTTTTTGGAAGCAATGGTTAAAATTCTGACTTTTTCATCACATATAAGCTATCAAGTGTCAGAAAAGCGCTGGAAACAGGGAGATAAGCCTTTTTTGGAAGCAATGGTTAACATCTTGACTTTTTCATCATATATCAGCCCAAATGTCACAAAAGAGCTGCAAACGGACAGATAAGCATTTTTTGGCAACTGTGTTTAAAATCTTGACTTTTTCATCACGCATCAGCCCAAATGTCACAAAAAAAAGCTGGAAACGGGGAGATAAGCATTTTTTGGCAACAGAGGTTAAAATCTTGACTTCTTCATCACAGATCAGCCCAAATGTCAGAAAGGCACTGGAAACGGCCTTTTTTGGCAACAAATAAGCCTTTTTTGGAAGCAATGGTTAAAATCCTGACTTTTTCATCACATATAAGCTATCAAGTGTCAGAAAAGCGCTGGAAACAGGGAGATAAGCCTTTTTTTGGAAGCAATGGTTAACATCTTGACTTCTTCATCACAGATCAGCCAAAATGTCAGAAAGGCACTGGAAACGGCCTTTTTTGGCTACAAATAAGCCTTTATTGGAAGAAATGGTTAACATCTTGACTTTTTCATCACATATCAGCTCAAGTGTCAGAAAAGCGCTGGAAACAGGGAGATAAGCATTTTTTTGGAAGAAATGGTTAAAATCTTGACTTTTTCATCAGACATCATCCAAAATGTCACTAAACAGCTGGAAACAGGGAGATAAGCCTTTCGTTGCTTTTTTTTTGTTTTTGTTCTGTTTTGTTTTATTGACGACAATGATGTCTATATATATATATATATATGTTTGTTTGTTTTTCTTTTTAAATTATTATTATGTAATTCTTTCTTTTCTGTTTGTCCCCTAGGGTCGGGGGGGGAGAAAAAAAAAATGTTTTCATATACGTCTGTATGTATGAGATTTCATCTTCAATTGTGAAAACTAATAAAAAAAATTAAAAAAAAACAAAAAAAACAGCTGGAACGGGGAGATAAGCCTTTTTTGGAAGCAATGGTTAAAATCCTGACTTTTTCATCACATATAAGCTCTCAAGTGTCAGAAAAGCGCTGGAAACAGGGAGATAAGCCTTTTTTTGAAGCAATGGTTAACATCTTGACTTTTTCATCACATATCAGCTCAAGTGTCAGAAAAGCGCTGGAAACAGGGAGATAAGCCTTTTTTTGGAAGAAATGGTTAAAATCTTGACTTTTTCATCACATTTCAGCTCAAGTGTCAGAAAAGCGCTGGAAACAGGGAGATAAGCCTTTTTTTGGAAGAAATGGTTAAAATCTTGACTTTTTCATCACATATAAGCCCAAATGTCACAAAAGAGCTGCAAACGGACAGATAAGCATTTTTTGGCAACTGTGGTTAAAATCTTGACTTTTTCATCACACATCAGCCCAAATGTCACAAAAAAGCTGGAAACGGGGAGATAAGCATTTTTTGGCAACAGAGGTTAAAATCGTGACTTCTTCATCACAGATTAGCCCAAATGTCAGAAAGGCACTGGAAACGTCCTTTTTTGGCAACAAATAAGCCTTTTTTGAAGAAATGGTTAACATCTTGACTTTTTCTTCACATATCAGCTCAAGTGTCAGAAAAGCGCTGGAAACAGGGAGATAAGCCTTTTTTCTGGAAGAAATGGTCAAAATCTTGATTTTTCCATCACACATCATCCCAAATGTCACTAAACAGCTGGAAACAGGGAGATAAGCCTTTCTTTGCTTTTTTTTTGTTTTTATTCTGTTTTGTTTTATTGACGACAATGATGTCTATATATATATATATATATATATATATATATATATATATATATATATATATATATATATATATATATATATATATATATGTTTGTTTTTTTTCCTTTTTAAATTATTATTATTTAATTCTTTCTTTTCTGTTTGTCCCCTAGGGTCGGGGGGGGGGAGAAAAAAAAAATGTTTTCATATACGTCTGTATGTATGAGATTTCATCTTCAATTGTGAAAACCAATAAAAAAATTTTTAAAAAAACAAAAAAAACAGCTGGAACGGGGAGATAAGCCTTTTTTGGAAGCAATGGTTAAAATCCTGACTTTTTCATCACATATAAGCTCTCAAGTGTCAGAAAAGCGCTGGAAACAGGGAGATAAGCCTTTTTTTGGAAGCAATGGTTAACATCTTGACTTCTTCATCACAGATCAGCCAAAATGTCAGAAAGGCACTGGAAACGGCCTTTTTTGGCTACAAATAAGCCTTTATTGGAAGAAATGGTTAACATCTTGACTTTTTCATCACATATCAGCTCAAGTGTCAGAAAAGCGCTGGAAACAGGGAGATAAGCCTTTTTTTGGAAGAAATGGTTAAAATCTTGACTTTTTCATCACACATCATCCCAAATGTCACTAAACAGCTGGAACGGGGAGATAAGCCTTTTTTGGAAGCAATGGTTAACATCTTGACTTTTTCATCACATATCAGCTCAAGTGTCAGAAAAGCGCTGGAGCCTTTTTTTGGAAGAAATGGTTAAAATCTTGACTTTTTCATCACACATCAGCCCAAATGTCACTAAACAGCTGGAAACGGGGAGATAAGCCTTTTTTGGAAGCAATGGTTAACATCTTGACTTTTTCATCATATATCAGCCCAAATGTCACAAAAGAGCTGCAAACGGACAGATAAGCATTTTTTGGCAACTGTGGTTAAAATCTTGACTTTTTCATCACGCATCAGCCCAAATGTCACAAAAAAAAGCTGGAAACGGGGAGATAAGCATTTTTTGGCAACAGAGGTTAAAATCTTGACTTCTTAATCACAGATCAGCCCAAATGTCAGAAAGGCACTGGAAACGGCCTTTTTTGGCAACAAATAAGCCTTTTTTGGAAGCAATGGTTAAAATCCTGACTTTTTCATCACATATTAGCTCTCAAGTGTCAGAAAAGCGCTGGAAACAGGGAGATAAGCCTTTTTTTGGAAGCAATGGTTAACATCTTGACTTCTTCATCACAGATCAGCCAAAATGTCAGAAAGGCACTGGAAACGGCCTTTTTTGGCTACAAATAAGCCTTTATTGGAAGAAATGGTTAACATCTTGACTTTTTCATCACATATCAGCTCAAGTGTCAGAAAAGCGCTGGAAACAGGGAGATAAGCATTTTTTTGGAAGAAATGGTTAAAATCTTGACTTTTTCATCAGACATCATCCAAAATGTCACTAAACAGCTGGAAACGGGGAGATAAGCCTTTTTTTGAAGCAGTGGTTAACATCCTGACTTTTTCATCACATATCAGCTCAAGTGTCAGAAAAGCGCTGGAAACAAGGAGATAAACCTTTTATTGGAAGCAATGGTTAACATCTTGACTTCTTCATCACAGATCAGCCAAAATGTCAGAAAGGCACTGGAAACGGCCTTTTTTGGCTACAAAAAAGGCCATTTCTTCCTTTATTGGAAGAAATGGTTAACATCTTGACTTTTTCATCACATATCAGCTCAAGTGTCAGAAAAGCGCTGGAAACAGGGTTTCCAGCAACCATTTCTTCCAAAAGCCTTTTTTTGGAAGAAATGGTTAAAATCATGACTTTTTCATCACACATCATCCCAAATGTCACTAAACAGCTGGAACGGGGAGATAAGCCTTTTTTGGAAGCAATGGTTAACATCTTAACTTTTTCATTACATATCAGCTCAAATGTCACAAAAGAGCGGCAAACGGACAGGTAAGCATTTTTTGGCAACTGTGGTTAAAATCTTGACTTTTTCATCACACATCAGCCCAAATGTCACAAAACAGCTGGAAACGGGGATATAAGCCTTTTTTGGCAACAGAGGTTAAAATCTTGACTTCTTCATCACAGATCATCCCAAATGTCAGAAAGGCACTGGAAACGGCCTTTTTTGGCAACAAATAAGCCTTTTTTGGAAGCAATGGTTAACATCTTGACTTTTTCATCACATATCAGCTCAAGTGTCAGAAAAGCGCTGGAAGCAGGGACATAAGCCTTTTTTTGGAAGAAATGGTTAAAATCTTGACTTTTTCATCACACATCATCCCAAATGTCACTAAACAGCTGGAACGGGGAGATGAGCCTTTTTTGGAAGAAATGGTTAACATCTTGACTTTTTCATCACATATCAGCTCAAGTGTCAGAAAAGCGCTGGAAACAGGGAGATAAGCCTTTTTTTGGAAGAAATGGTTAAAATCTTGACTTTTTCATCACACATCATCCCAAATGTCACAAAACAGCTGGAAACGGGGAGATAAGCTTTTTTGGAAGCAATGGTTAACATCTTGACTTTTTCATCACATTTAAGCTCAAGTGTCAGAAAAGCGCTGGAAACAGGGAGATAAGCCTTTTTTTTGGAAGAAATGGTTAAAATCTTGACTTTTCCATCACACATCATCCCAAATGTCACTAAACAGCTGGAACGGGGAGATAAGCCTTTTTTGGAAGCAATGGTTAACATCTTGACTTTTTCATCACATATCAGCTCAAGTGTCAGAAAAGCGCTGGAAACAGGGAGATAAGCCTTTTTTTGGAAGAAATGGTTAAAATCTTGACTTTTTCATCACACATCAGCCCAAATGTCACAAAACAGCTGGAAACGGGGTGATAAGCCTTTTTTGGAAGAAATGGTTAAAATCTTGACTTTTTCATCACACATCATCCCAAATGTCACTAAACAGCTGAAAACGGGGAGATAAGCCTTTTTTGGAAGCAATGGTTAAAATCCTGACTTTTTCATCACATATAAGCTCTCAAGTGTCAGAAAAGCGCTGGAAACAGGGAGATAAGCATTTTTTGGAAGAAATGGTTAAAATCTTGACTTTTTCATCAGACATCATCCAAAATGTCACTAAACAGCTGGAAACGGGGATATAAGCCTTTTTTGGCAACAGAGGTTAAAATCTTGACTTCTTCATCACAGATGGTAAATGGATTTGGTAAATGGATTTGTATTTATATAGCGCTTTTCTAGTCTGATGAAGACCACTCAAAGCGCTTTACAGTACATTTTCACATTCACACACACATTCATACAGTGCATCTACTTGCAGCACTTTGTTATTCTATGGGGGGCTATTGAGGGTTCAGCATCTTGCCCAAGGACACTTCGGCATGCAGATGGTTTAGACTGGGGATCGAACCGCCTACCTTCAGGTTGGAGGACGACCCTCAGCCACAGCCGCCCACTTGTCAGATCATCCCAATTGTCAGAAAGGCACTGGAAACGGCCTTTTTTGGCAACAAATAAGCCTTTTTTGGAAGCAATGGTTAACATATTGACTTTTTCATCACATATCAGCTCAAGTGTCAGAAAAGCGCTAGAAGCAGGGACATAAGCCTTTTTTTGGAAGAAATGGTTAAAATCTTGACTTTTTCATCACACATCATCCCAAATGTCACTAAACAGCTGGAACGGGGAGATAAGCCTTTTTTGGAAGAAATGGTTAACATCTTGACTTTTTCATCACATATCAGCTCAAGTGTCAGAAAAGCGCTGGAAACAGGGAGATATGCCTTTTTTTGGAAAAAATGGTTAAATTCTTGAATTTTTCATCACACATAATCCCAAATGTCACTAAGCAGCTGGAAACGGGGAGATAAGCCTTTTTTGGAAGCAATGGTTAAAATCCTGACTTTTTCATCACATATAAGCTCTCAAGTGTCAGAAAAGCGCTGGAAACAGGGAGATAAGCATTTTTTGGAAGAAATGGTTAAAATCTTGACTTTTTCATCAGACATCATCCAAAATGTCACTAAACAGCTGGAAACGGGGAGATAAGCCTTTTTTGGAAGCAATGGTTAACATCTTGACTTTTTCATCACATATCAGCTCAAATGTCACAAAAGAGCTGCAAACGGACAGGTAAGCATTTTTTGGCAACTGTGGTTAAAATCTTGACTTTTTCATCACACATCAGCCCAAATGTCACAAAACAGCTGGAAACGGGGAGATAAGCCTTTTTTGGCAACAGAGGTTAAAATCTTGACTTCTTCATCACAGATCATCCCAAATGTCAGAAAGGCACTGGAAACGGCCTTTTTTGGCAACAAATAAGCATTTTTTGGAAGCAATGGTTAACATCTTGACTTTTTCATCACATATCAGCTAAAGTGTCAGAAAAGCGCTGGAAACAGGGACATAAGCCTTTTTTTGAAAGAAATGGTTAAAATCTTGACTTTTTCATCACACATCATCCCAAATGTCACTAAACAGCTGGAAACGGGGAGATAAGCCTTTTTTTAGAAGCAATGGTTAACATCTTGACTTTTTCATCACATATCAGCTCAAGTGTCAGAAAAGCGCTGGAAACAGGGAGATAAGCCTTTTTTTGGAAGAAATGGTTAAAATCTTGACTTTTTCATCACACATCATCCCAAATGTCACTAAACAGCTGGAACGGGGAGATAAGCCTTTTTTGGAAGCAATGGTTAACATCTTAACTTTTTCAATACGTATCAGCTCAAATGTCAGAAAAGTGCTGGAAACAGGGAGATAAGCCTTTTTTGGAAGAAATGGTTAAAATCTTGACTTTTTCATCACACATCATCCCAAATGTCACAAAACAGCTGGAAACGGGGAGATAAGCCTTTTTTGGAAGCAATGGTTAACATCTTGACTTTTTCATCACATTTAAGCTCTCAAGTGTCAGAAAAGCGCTGGAAACAGGGAGATAAGCATTTTTTTGGAAGAAATGGTTAAAATCTTGACTTTTTCATAAGACATCATCCAAAATGTCACTAAACAGCTGGAAACGGGGAGATAAGCCTTTTTTTTAAGAAATGGTTAACATCTTAACTTTTTCATCACATATCAGCTCAAATGTCAGAAAAGCGCTGGAAACAGGGAGATAAGCCTTTTTTTGGAAGAAATGGTTAAAATCTTGACTTTTTCATAAGACATCATCCCAAATGTCACTAAACAGCTGGAACGGGGAGATAAGCCTTTTTTGGAAGCAATGGTTAACATCTTAACTTTTTCATCACATATCAGCTCAAATGTCAGAAAAGCGCTGGAAACAGGGAGATAAGCCTTTTTTTGGAAGAAATGGTTAAAATCTTGATTCTTTCATCACACATCTTCCCAAATGTCACTAAACAGCTGTAAACAGGGAGATAAGCCTTTCTTTGCTTTTTTTTTGTTTTTGTTCTGTTTTGTTTTATTGACGACAATGATGTCTACATATATATATATATATATGTTTGTTTTTTTTTCTTTTTAAATTATTATTATTTAATTCTTTCTTTTCTGTTTGTCCCCTAGGGTCGGGGGGGGGGAGAAAAAAAAATGTTTTCATATACGTCTGTATGTATGAGATTTCCTCTTCAATTGTGAAAACCAATAAAAAAAATTAAAAAAAAACAAAAAAAACAGCTGGAACGGGGAGATAAGCCTTTTTTGGAAGCAATGGTTAAAATCCTGACTTTTTCATCACATATAAGCTCTCAAGTGTCAGAAAAGCGCTGGAAACAGGGAGATAAGCCTTTTTTTGAAGCAATGGTTAACATCTTGACTTTTTCATCACATATCAGCTCAAGTGTCAGAAAAGCGCTGTAAACAGGGAGATAAGCCTTTTTTTGGAAGAAATGGTTAACATCTTGACTTTTTCATCACATATCAGCCCAAATGTCACAAAAGAGCTGCAAACGGACAGATAAGCATTTTTTGGCAACTGTGGTTAAAATCTTGACTTTTTCATCACACATCAGCCCAAATGTCACAAAAAAGCTGGAAACGGGGAGATAAGCTTTTTTTGGCAACAGAGGTTAAAATCTTGACTTCTTCATCACAGATCAGCCCAAATGTCAGAAAGGCACTGGAAACCGCCTTTTTTGGCAACAAATAAGCCTTTTTTGGAAGCAATGGTTAACATCTTGACTTTTTCATCACATATCAGCTCAAGTGTCAGAAAAGCGCTGGAAACAGGGAGATAAGCATTTTTTTGGAAGAAATGGTTAAAATCTTGACTTTTTCATCAGACATCATCCAAAATGTCACTAAACAGCTGGAAACGGGGAGATAAGCCTTTTTTTTAAGAAATGGTTAACATCTTAACTTTTTCATCACATATCAGCTCAAATGTCAGAAAAGCGCTGGAAACAGGGAGATAAGCCTTTTTTTGGAAGAAATGGTTAAAATCTTGACTCTTTCATCACACATCTTCCCAAATGTCACTAAACAGCTGGAAACGGGGAGATAAGCCTTTTTTGGAAGCAATGGTTAACATCTTTACTTTTTCATCACATATCAACTCAAGTGTCAGAAAAGCTTTGGAAATAGGGAGATAAGCCTTTTTTTGGAAGAAATGGTTAAAATCTTGACTTTTTCATAAGACATCATCCAAAATGTCACTAAACAGCTGTAAACAGGGAGATAAGCCTTTCTTTGCTTTTTTTTTGTTTTTGTTCTGTTTTGTTTTATTGACGACAATGATGTCTATATATATATATATATATATATATATATATATATATGTTTGTTTTTTTTTCTTTTTAAATTATTATTATTCAATTCTTTCTTTTCTGTTTGTCCCCTAGGGTCGGGGGGGGGGAGAAAAAAAAAATGTTTTCATATACGTCTGTATGTATGAGATTTCATCTTCAATTGTGAAAACCAATAAAACATTTTTAAAAAAAACAAAAAAAACAGCTGGAACGGGGAGATAAGCCTTTTTTGGAAGCAATGGTTAAAATCCTGACTTTTTCATCACATATAAGCTCTCAAGTGTCAGAAAAGCGCTGGAAACAGGGAGATAAGCCTTTTTTTGGAAGAAATGGTTAAAATCTTGACTTTTTCATCACACATCATCCCAAATGTCACTAAACAGCTGGAACGGGGAGATAAGCCTTTTTTGGAAGCAATGGTTAACATCTTGACTTTTTCATCACATATCAGCTCAAGTGTCAGAAAAGCTTTGGAAACAGGGAGATAAGCCTTTTTTTGGAAGAAATGGTTAAAATCTTGACTTTTTCATCACACATCATCCCAAATGTCACTAAACAGCTGGATACGGGGAGATAAGCCTTTTTTGGAAGCAATGGTTAACATCTTGACTTTTTCATCACATATCAGCTCAAATGTCACAAAAGAGCTGCAAACGGACAGATAAGCATTTTTTGGCAACTGTGGTTAAAATCTTGACTTTTTCATCACACATCAGCCCAAATGTCACAAAAAAGCTGGAAACGGGGAGATAAGCTTTTTTTGGCAACAGAGGTTAAAATCTTGACTTCTTCATCACAGATCAGCCCAAATGTCAGAAAGGCACTGGAAACCGCCTTTTTTGGCAACAAATAAGCCTTTTTTGGAAGCAATGGTTAACATCTTGACTTTTTCATCACATATCAGCTCAAGTGTCAGAAAAGCGCTGGAAACAGGGAGATAAGCATTTTTTTGGAAGAAATGGTTATAATCTTGACTTTTTCATCAGACATCATCCAAAATGTCACTAAACAGCTGGAAACGGGGAGATAAGCCTTTTTTTTAAGAAATGGTTAACATCTTAACTTTTTCATCACATATCAGCTCAAATGTCAGAAAAGCGCTGGAAACAGGGAGATAAGCCTTTTTTGGAAGAAATGGTTAAAATCTTGACTCTTTCATCACACATCTTCCCAAATGTCACTAAACAGCTGGAAACGGGGAGATAAGCCTTTTTTGGAAGCAATGGTTAACATCTTTACTTTTTCATCACATATCAACTCAAGTGTCAGAAAAGCTTTGGAAATAGGGAGATAAGCCTTTTTTTGGAAGAAATGGTTAAAATCTGGACTTTTTCATAAGACATCATCCAAAATGTCACTAAACAGCTGTAAACAGGGAGATAAGCCTTTCTTTGCTTTTTTTTTGTTTTTGTTCTGTTTTGTTTTATTGACGACAATGATGTCTATATATATATATATATATATATATATATGTTTGTTTTTTTTTCTTTTTAAATTATTATTATTCAATTCTTTCTTTTCTGTTTGTCCCCTAGGGTCGGGGGGGGGGAGAAAAAAAAAATGTTTTCATATACGTCTGTATGTATGAGATTTCATCTTCAATTGTGAAAACCAATAAAACATTTTTAAAAAAAACAAAAAAAACAGCTGGAACGGGGAGATAAGCCTTTTTTGGAAGCAATGGTTAAAATCCTGACTTTTTCATCACATATAAGCTCTCAAGTGTCAGAAAAGCGCTGGAAACAGGGAGATAAGCCTTTTTTTGGAAGAAATGGTTAAAATCTTGACTTTTTCATCACACATCATCCCAAATGTCACTAAACAGCTGGAACGGGGAGATAAGCCTTTTTTGGAAGCAATGGTTAACATCTTGACTTTTTCATCACATATCAGCTCAAATGTCACAAAAGAGCTGCAAACGGACAGATAAGCATTTTTTGGCAACTGTGGTTAAAATCTTGACTTTTTCATCACACATCAGCCCAAATGTCACAAAAAAGCTGGAAACGGGGAGATAAGCTTTTTTTGGCAACAGAGGTTAAAATCTTGACTTCTTCATCACAGATCAGCCCAAATGTCAGAAAGGCACTGGAAACCGCCTTTTTTGGCAACAAATAAGCCTTTTTTGGAAGCAATGGTTAACATCTTGACTTTTTCATCACATATCAGCTCAAGTGTCAGAAAAGCGCTGGAAACAGGGAGATAAGCATTTTTTTGGAAGAAATGGTTATAATCTTGACTTTTTCATCAGACATCATCCAAAATGTCACTAAACAGCTGGAAACGGGGAGATAAGCCTTTTTTTAAAGAAATGGTTAAAATCTTGACTCTTTCATCACACATGATGAATCTCCCCGTCTCCCCGTTTCCAGCTGTTTAGTGACATTTGGGAAGCCAAATGTCACTAAACAGCTGGAAACGGGGAGATAAGCCTTTTTTGGAAGCAATGGTTAACATCTTGACTTTTTCATCACATATCAGCTCAAATGTCACAAAAGAGCTGCAAACGGACAGATAAGCATTTTTTGGCAACTGTGGTTAAAATCTTGACTTTTTCATCACACATCAGCCCAAATGTCACAAAACAGCTGGAAAAGGGGAGATAAGCCTTTTTTGGCAACAGAGGTTAAAATCTTGACTTCTTCATCACAGATCAGCCCAAATGTCACAAAACAGCTGGAAACGGGGAGATAAGCCTTTTTTGGCAACAGAGGTTAAAATCTTGACTTCTTCATCACAGATCATCCCAAATGTCAGAAAGGCACTGGAAACTGCCTTTTTTGGCAACAAAAAAGCCTTTTTTGGAAGCAATGGTTAACATCTTGACTTTTTCATCACATATCAGCTCCAGTGTCAGAAAAGCGCTGGAAACAGGGACATAAGCCTTTTTTTGGAAGAAATGGTTAAAATCTTGACTTTTTCATCACACATCAGCCCAAATGTCACTAAACAGCTGGAAACGGGGAGATAAGCCTTTTTTGGAAGCAATGGTTAACATCTTGACTTTTTCATCATATATCAGCCCAAATGTCACAAAAGAGCTGCAAACGGACAGATAAGCATTTTTTGGCAACTGTGTTTAAAATCTTGACTTTTTCATCACGCATCAGCCCAAATGTCACAAAAAAAAGCTGGAAACGGGGAGATAAGCATTTTTTGGCAACAGAGGTTAAAATCTTGACTTCTTCATCACAGATCAGCCCAAATGTCAGAAAGGCACTGGAAACGGCCTTTTTTGGCAACAAATAAGCCTTTTTTGGAAGCAATGGTTAAAATTCTGACTTTTTCATCACATATAAGCTATCAAGTGTCAGAAAAGCGCTGGAAACAGGGAGATAAGCCTTTTTTGGAAGCAATGGTTAACATCTTGACTTTTTCATCATATATCAGCCCAAATGTCACAAAAGAGCTGCAAACGGACAGATAAGCATTTTTTGGCAACTGTGTTTAAAATCTTGACTTTTTCATCACGCATCAGCCCAAATGTCACAAAAAAAAGCTGGAAACGGGGAGATAAGCATTTTTTGGCAACAGAGGTTAAAATCTTGACTTCTTCATCACAGATCAGCCCAAATGTCAGAAAGGCACTGGAAACGGCCTTTTTTGGCAACAAATAAGCCTTTATTGGAAGCAATGGTTAAAATCCTGACTTTTTCATCACATATAAGCTATCAAGTGTCAGAAAAGCGCTGGAAACAGGGAGATAAGCCTTTTTTTGGAAGCAATGGTTAACATCTTGACTTCTTCATCACAGATCAGCCAAAATGTCAGAAAGGCACTGGAAACGGCCTTTTTTGGCTACAAATAAGCCTTTATTGGAAGAAATGGTTAACATCTTGACTTTTTCATCACATATCAGCTCAAGTGTCAGAAAAGCGCTGGAAACAGGGAGATAAGCATTTTTTTGGAAGAAATGGTTAAAATCTTGACTTTTTCATCAGACATCATCCAAAATGTCACTAAACAGCTGGAAACAGGGAGATAAGCCTTTCGTTGCTTTTTTTTTGTTTTTGTTCTGTTTTGTTTTATTGACGACAATGATGTCTATATATATATATATATATGTTTGTTTGTTTTTCTTTTTAAATTATTATTATGTAATTCTTTCTTTTCTGTTTGTCCCCTAGGGTCGGGGGGGGAGAAAAAAAAAATGTTTTCATATACGTCTGTATGTATGAGATTTCATCTTCAATTGTGAAAACTAATAAAAAAAATTAAAAAAAAACAAAAAAAACAGCTGGAACGGGGAGATAAGCCTTTTTTGGAAGCAATGGTTAAAATCCTGACTTTTTCATCACATATAAGCTCTCAAGTGTCAGAAAAGCGCTGGAAACAGGGAGATAAGCCTTTTTTTGAAGCAATGGTTAACATCTTGACTTTTTCATCACATATCAGCTCAAGTGTCAGAAAAGCGCTGGAAACAGGGAGATAAGCCTTTTTTTGGAAGAAATGGTTAAAATCTTGACTTTTTCATCACATTTCAGCTCAAGTGTCAGAAAAGCGCTGGAAACAGGGAGATAAGCCTTTTTTTGGAAGAAATGGTTAAAATCTTGACTTTTTCATCACATATAAGCCCAAATGTCACAAAAGAGCTGCAAACGGACAGATAAGCATTTTTTGGCAACTGTGGTTAAAATCTTGACTTTTTCATCACACATCAGCCCAAATGTCACAAAAAAGCTGGAAACGGGGAGATAAGCATTTTTTGGCAACAGAGGTTAAAATCGTGACTTCTTCATCACAGATTAGCCCAAATGTCAGAAAGGCACTGGAAACGTCCTTTTTTGGCAACAAATAAGCCTTTTTTGAAGAAATGGTTAACATCTTGACTTTTTCTTCACATATCAGCTCAAGTGTCAGAAAAGCGCTGGAAACAGGGAGATAAGCCTTTTTTCTGGAAGAAATGGTCAAAATCTTGATTTTTCCATCACACATCATCCCAAATGTCACTAAACAGCTGGAAACAGGGAGATAAGCCTTTCTTTGCTTTTTTTTTGTTTTTATTCTGTTTTGTTTTATTGACGACAATGATGTCTATATATATATATATATATATATATATATATATATATATATATATATATATATATATATATATATATGTTTGTTTTTTTTCCTTTTTAAATTATTATTATTTAATTCTTTCTTTTCTGTTTGTCCCCTAGGGTCGGGGGGGGGGAGAAAAAAAAAATGTTTTCATATACGTCTGTATGTATGAGATTTCATCTTCAATTGTGAAAACCAATAAAAAAATTTTTAAAAAAACAAAAAAAACAGCTGGAACGGGGAGATAAGCCTTTTTTGGAAGCAATGGTTAAAATCCTGACTTTTTCATCACATATAAGCTCTCAAGTGTCAGAAAAGCGCTGGAAACAGGGAGATAAGCCTTTTTTTGGAAGCAATGGTTAACATCTTGACTTCTTCATCACAGATCAGCCAAAATGTCAGAAAGGCACTGGAAACGGCCTTTTTTGGCTACAAATAAGCCTTTATTGGAAGAAATGGTTAACATCTTGACTTTTTCATCACATATCAGCTCAAGTGTCAGAAAAGCGCTGGAAACAGGGAGATAAGCCTTTTTTTGGAAGAAATGGTTAAAATCTTGACTTTTTCATCACACATCATCCCAAATGTCACTAAACAGCTGGAACGGGGAGATAAGCCTTTTTTGGAAGCAATGGTTAACATCTTGACTTTTTCATCACATATCAGCTCAAGTGTCAGAAAAGCGCTGGAAACAGGGAGATAAGCCTTTTTTTGGAAGAAATGGTTAAAATCTTGACTTTTTCATCACACATCAGCCCAAATGTCACTAAACAGCTGGAAACGGGGAGATAAGCCTTTTTTGGAAGCAATGGTTAACATCTTGACTTTTTCATCATATATCAGCCCAAATGTCACAAAAGAGCTGCAAACGGACAGATAAGCATTTTTTGGCAACTGTGGTTAAAATCTTGACTTTTTCATCACGCATCAGCCCAAATGTCACAAAAAAAAGCTGGAAACGGGGAGATAAGCATTTTTTGGCAACAGAGGTTAAAATCTTGACTTCTTAATCACAGATCAGCCCAAATGTCAGAAAGGCACTGGAAACGGCCTTTTTTGGCAACAAATAAGCCTTTTTTGGAAGCAATGGTTAAAATCCTGACTTTTTCATCACATATTAGCTCTCAAGTGTCAGAAAAGCGCTGGAAACAGGGAGATAAGCCTTTTTTTGGAAGCAATGGTTAACATCTTGACTTCTTCATCACAGATCAGCCAAAATGTCAGAAAGGCACTGGAAACGGCCTTTTTTGGCTACAAATAAGCCTTTATTGGAAGAAATGGTTAACATCTTGACTTTTTCATCACATATCAGCTCAAGTGTCAGAAAAGCGCTGGAAACAGGGAGATAAGCATTTTTTTGGAAGAAATGGTTAAAATCTTGACTTTTTCATCAGACATCATCCAAAATGTCACTAAACAGCTGGAAACGGGGAGATAAGCCTTTTTTTGAAGCAGTGGTTAACATCCTGACTTTTTCATCACATATCAGCTCAAGTGTCAGAAAAGCGCTGGAAACAAGGAGATAAACCTTTTATTGGAAGCAATGGTTAACATCTTGACTTCTTCATCACAGATCAGCCAAAATGTCAGAAAGGCACTGGAAACGGCCTTTTTTGGCTACAAAAAAGGCCATTTCTTCCTTTATTGGAAGAAATGGTTAACATCTTGACTTTTTCATCACATATCAGCTCAAGTGTCAGAAAAGCGCTGGAAACAGGGAGATAAGCCTTTTTTTGGAAGAAATGGTTAAAATCATGACTTTTTCATCACACATCATCCCAAATGTCACTAAACAGCTGGAACGGGGAGATAAGCCTTTTTTGGAAGCAATGGTTAACATCTTAACTTTTTCATTACATATCAGCTCAAATGTCACAAAAGAGCGGCAAACGGACAGGTAAGCATTTTTTGGCAACTGTGGTTAAAATCTTGACTTTTTCATCACACATCAGCCCAAATGTCACAAAACAGCTGGAAACGGGGATATAAGCCTTTTTTGGCAACAGAGGTTAAAATCTTGACTTCTTCATCACAGATCATCCCAAATGTCAGAAAGGCACTGGAAACGGCCTTTTTTGGCAACAAATAAGCCTTTTTTGGAAGCAATGGTTAACATCTTGACTTTTTCATCACATATCAGCTCAAGTGTCAGAAAAGCGCTGGAAGCAGGGACATAAGCCTTTTTTTGGAAGAAATGGTTAAAATCTTGACTTTTTCATCACACATCATCCCAAATGTCACTAAACAGCTGGAACGGGGAGATGAGCCTTTTTTGGAAGAAATGGTTAACATCTTGACTTTTTCATCACATATCAGCTCAAGTGTCAGAAAAGCGCTGGAAACAGGGAGATAAGCCTTTTTTTGGAAGAAATGGTTAAAATCTTGACTTTTTCATCACACATCATCCCAAATGTCACAAAACAGCTGGAAACGGGGAGATAAGCTTTTTTGGAAGCAATGGTTAACATCTTGACTTTTTCATCACATTTAAGCTCAAGTGTCAGAAAAGCGCTGGAAACAGGGAGATAAGCCTTTTTTTTGGAAGAAATGGTTAAAATCTTGACTTTTCCATCACACATCATCCCAAATGTCACTAAACAGCTGGAACGGGGAGATAAGCCTTTTTTGGAAGCAATGGTTAACATCTTGACTTTTTCATCACATATCAGCTCAAGTGTCAGAAAAGCGCTGGAAACAGGGAGATAAGCCTTTTTTTGGAAGAAATGGTTAAAATCTTGACTTTTTCATCACACATCAGCCCAAATGTCACAAAACAGCTGGAAACGGGGTGATAAGCCTTTTTTGGAAGAAATGGTTAAAATCTTGACTTTTTCATCACACATCATCCCAAATGTCACTAAACAGCTGAAAACGGGGAGATAAGCCTTTTTTGGAAGCAATGGTTAAAATCCTGACTTTTTCATCACATATAAGCTCTCAAGTGTCAGAAAAGCGCTGGAAACAGGGAGATAAGCATTTTTTGGAAGAAATGGTTAAAATCTTGACTTTTTCATCAGACATCATCCAAAATGTCACTAAACAGCTGGAAACGGGGATATAAGCCTTTTTTGGCAACAGAGGTTAAAATCTTGACTTCTTCATCACAGATGGTAAATGGATTTGGTAAATGGATTTGTATTTATATAGCGCTTTTCTAGTCTGATGAAGACCACTCAAAGCGCTTTACAGTACATTTTCACATTCACACACACATTCATACAGTGCATCTACTTGCAGCACTTTGTTATTCTATGGGGGGCTATTGAGGGTTCAGCATCTTGCCCAAGGACACTTCGGCATGCAGATGGTTTAGACTGGGGATCGAACCGCCTACCTTCAGGTTGGAGGACGACCCTCAGCCACAGCCGCCCACTTGTCAGATCATCCCAATTGTCAGAAAGGCACTGGAAACGGCCTTTTTTGGCAACAAATAAGCCTTTTTTGGAAGCAATGGTTAACATATTGACTTTTTCATCACATATCAGCTCAAGTGTCAGAAAAGCGCTAGAAGCAGGGACATAAGCCTTTTTTTGGAAGAAATGGTTAAAATCTTGACTTTTTCATCACACATCATCCCAAATGTCACTAAACAGCTGGAACGGGGAGATAAGCCTTTTTTGGAAGAAATGGTTAACATCTTGACTTTTTCATCACATATCAGCTCAAGTGTCAGAAAAGCGCTGGAAACAGGGAGATATGCCTTTTTTTGGAAAAAATGGTTAAATTCTTGAATTTTTCATCACACATAATCCCAAATGTCACTAAGCAGCTGGAAACGGGGAGATAAGCCTTTTTTGGAAGCAATGGTTAAAATCCTGACTTTTTCATCACATATAAGCTCTCAAGTGTCAGAAAAGCGCTGGAAACAGGGAGATAAGCATTTTTTGGAAGAAATGGTTAAAATCTTGACTTTTTCATCAGACATCATCCAAAATGTCACTAAACAGCTGGAAACGGGGAGATAAGCCTTTTTTGGAAGCAATGGTTAACATCTTGACTTTTTCATCACATATCAGCTCAAATGTCACAAAAGAGCTGCAAACGGACAGGTAAGCATTTTTTGGCAACTGTGGTTAAAATCTTGACTTTTTCATCACACATCAGCCCAAATGTCACAAAACAGCTGGAAACGGGGAGATAAGCCTTTTTTGGCAACAGAGGTTAAAATCTTGACTTCTTCATCACAGATCATCCCAAATGTCAGAAAGGCACTGGAAACGGCCTTTTTTGGCAACAAATAAGCATTTTTTGGAAGCAATGGTTAACATCTTGACTTTTTCATCACATATCAGCTAAAGTGTCAGAAAAGCGCTGGAAACAGGGACATAAGCCTTTTTTTGAAAGAAATGGTTAAAATCTTGACTTTTTCATCACACATCATCCCAAATGTCACTAAACAGCTGGAAACGGGGAGATAAGCCTTTTTTTAGAAGCAATGGTTAACATCTTGACTTTTTCATCACATATCAGCTCAAGTGTCAGAAAAGCGCTGGAAACAGGGAGATAAGCCTTTTTTTGGAAGAAATGGTTAAAATCTTGACTTTTTCATCACACATCATCCCAAATGTCACTAAACAGCTGGAACGGGGAGATAAGCCTTTTTTGGAAGCAATGGTTAACATCTTAACTTTTTCAATACGTATCAGCTCAAATGTCAGAAAAGTGCTGGAAACAGGGAGATAAGCCTTTTTTGGAAGAAATGGTTAAAATCTTGACTTTTTCATCACACATCATCCCAAATGTCACAAAACAGCTGGAAACGGGGAGATAAGCCTTTTTTGGAAGCAATGGTTAACATCTTGACTTTTTCATCACATTTAAGCTCAAGTGTCAGAAAAGCGCTGGAAACAGGGAGATAAGCCTTTTTTTGGAAGAAATGGTTAAAATCTTGACTTTTCCATCACACATCATCCCAAATGTCACTAAACAGCTGGAACGGGGAGATAAGCCTTTTTTGGAAGCAATGGTTAACATCTTGACTTTTTCATCACATATCAGCACAAGTGTCAGAAAAGCGCTGGAAACAGGGAGATAAGCCTTTTTTTGGAAGAAATGGTTAAAATCTTGACTTTTTCATCACACATCAGCCCAAATGTCACAAAACAGCTGGAAACGGGGAGATAAGCCTTTTTTGGCAACAGAGGTTAAAATCTTGACTTCTTCATCACAGATCAGCCCAAATGTCACAAAACAGCTGGAAACGGGGAGATAAGCCTTTTTTGGAAGCAATGGTTAACATTTTGACTTTTTCATCACATATCAGCTCCAGTGTCAGAAAAGCGCTGGAAACAGGGAGATCTGCCTTTTTTTGGAAGAAAAGGTTAAATTCTTGAATTTTTCATCACACATCATCCCAAATGTCACTAAACAGCTGGAAACGGGGAGATAAGCCTTTTTTGGAATTATTGATTAAGATTTCTGACTTTTTCATCACATATCAGCCCACGTGTCAGAAAAGCGCTGGAAACAGGGAGATCTCCCTTTTTTTGGAAGAAAAGGTTAAATTCTTGAATTTTTCATCACACATCATCCCAAATGTCACTAAACAGCTGGAAACGGGGAGATAAGCCTTTTTTGGAAGCATTGATTAAGATTTCTGACTTTTTCATCACATGTCAGCCCAAGTGTCAGAAAAGCGCTGGAAACAGGGAGATAAGCCTTTTTTGGAAGAAATGGTTAAATTCTTGAATTTTTCATCACACATCATCCCAAATGTCACTAAACAGCTGGAAATGGGGAGATAAGCCTTTTTTGGAAGCAATGGTTAACATTTTGACTTTTTCATCACATATCAGCTCCAGTGTCAGAAAAGCGCTGGAAACAGGGAGATCTGCCTTTTTTTGGAAGAAAAGGTTAAATTCTTGAATTTTTCATCACACATCATCCCAAATGTCACTAAACAGCTGGAAACGGGGAGATAAGCCTTTTTTGGAAGCATTGATTAAGATTTCTGACTTTTTCATCACATGTAAGCCCAAGTGTCAGAAAAGCGCTGGAAACAGGGAGATAAGCCTTTTTTGGAAGAAATGGTTAAATTCTTGAATTTTTCATCACACATCATCCCAAATGTCACTAAACAGCTGGAAACGGGGAGATAAGCCTTTTTTGGAAGCATTGATTAAGATTTCTGACTTTTTCATCACATGTCAGCCCAAGTGTCAGAAAAGCGCTGGAAACAGGGAGATAAGCCTTTTTTGGAAGAAATGGTTAAATTCTTGAATTTTTCATCACACATCATCCCAAATGTCACTAAACAGCTGGAAACGGGGAGATAAGCCTTTTTTGGAAGCACTTGATTAAATTTCTGACTTTTTCATCACATGTCAGCCCAAGTGTCAGAAATGCGCTGGAAACAGGGAGATAAGCCTTTTTTGGAAGACATGGTTAAATTCTTGAATTTTTCATCACACATCATCCCAAATGTCACTAAACAGCTGGAAACGGGGAGATAAGCCTTTTTTGGAAGCATTGATTAAGATTTCTGACTTTTTCATCACATGTCAGCCCAAGTGTCAGAAAAGCGCTGGAAACAGGGAGATCTGCCTTTTTTTGGAAGAAAAGGTTAAATTCTTGAATTTTTCATCACACATCATCCCAAATGTCACTAAACAGCTGGAAACGGGGAGATAAGCCTTTTTTGGAAGCATTGATTAAGATTTCTGACTTTTTCATCACATGTCAGCCCAAGTGTCAGAAAAGCGCTGGAAACAGGGAGATAAGCCTTTTTTGGAAGAAATGGTTAAATTCTTGAATTTTTCATCACACATCATCCCAAATGTCACTAAACAGCTGGAAACGGGGAGATAAGCCTTTTTTGGAAGCATTGATTAAGATTTCTGACTTTTTCATCACATGTCAGCCCAAGTGTCAGAAAAGCGCTGGAAACAGGGAGATAAGCCTTTTTTGGAAGAAATGGTTAAATTCTTGAATTTTTCATCACACATCATCCCAAATGTCACTAAACAGCTGGAAACGGGGAGATAAGCCTTTTTTGGAAGCATTGATTAAGATTTCTGACTTTTTCATCACATGTCAGCCCAAGTGTCAGAAAAGCGCTGGAAACAGGGAGATAAGCCTTTTTTGGAAGAAATGGTTAAATTCTTGAATTTTTCATCACACATCATCCCAAATGTCACTAAACAGCTGGAAACGGGGAGATAAGCCTTTTTTGGAAGCATTGATTAAGATTTCTGACTTTTTCATCACATGTCAGCCCAAGTGTCAGAAAAGCGCTGGAAACAGGGAGATAAGCCTTTTTTGGAGGAAATGGTTAAATTCTTTAATTTTTCATCACACATCATCCCAAATGTCACTAATCAGCTGGAAACGAGGAGATAAGCCTTTTTTGGAAGCAATGGTTAACATTTTGACTTTTTCATCACATATCAGCTCCAGTGTCAGAAAAGCGCTGGAAACAGGGAGATCTGCCTTTTTTTGGAAGAAAAGGTTAAATTCTTGAATTTTTCATCACACATCATCCCAAATGTCACTAAACAGCTGGAAACGGGGAGATAAGCCTTTTTTGGAAGCATTGATTAAGATTTCTGACTTTTTCATCACATGTCAGCCCAAGTGTCAGAAAAGCGCTGGAAACAGGGAGATAAGCCTTTTTTGGAAGAAATGGTTAAATTCTTGAATTTTTCATCACACATCATCCCAAATGTCACTAAACAGCTGGAAACGGGGAGATAAGCCTTTTTTGGAAGCATTGATTAAGATTTCTGACTTTTTCATCACATGTCAGCCCAAGTGTCAGAAAAGCGCTGGAAACAGGGAGATAAGCCTTTTTTGGAGGAAATGGTTAAATTCTTTAATTTTTCATCACACATCATCCCAAATGTCACTAATCAGCTGGAAACGAGGAGATAAGCCTTTTTTGGAAGCAATGGTTAACATTTTGACTTTTTCATCACATATCAGCTCCAGTGTCAGAAAAGCGCTGGAAACAGGGAGATCTGCCTTTTTTTGGAAGAAAAGGTTAAATTCTTGAATTTTTCATCACACATCATCCCAAATGTCACTAAACAGCTGGAAACGGGGAGATAAGCCTTTTTTGGAATTATTGATTAAGATTTCTGACTTTTTCATCACATATCAGCCCAAGTGTCAGAAAAGCGCTGGAAACAGGGAGATCTCCCTTTTTTTGGAAGAAAAGGTTAAATTCTTGAATTTTTCATCACACATCATCCCAAATGTCACTAAACAGCTGGAAACGGGGAGATAAGCCTTTTTTGGAAGCATTGATTAAGATTTCTGACTTTTTCATCACATGTCAGCCCAAGTGTCAGAAAAGCGCTGGAAACAGGGAGATAAGCCTTTTTTGGAAGAAATGGTTAAATTCTTGAATTTTTCATCACACATCATCCCAAATGTCACTAAACAGCTGGAAACGGGGAGATAAGCCTTTTTTGGAAGCATTGATTAAGATTTCTGACTTTTTCATCACATATCAGCTCCAGTGTCAGAAAAGCGCTGGAAACAGGGAGATCTGCCTTTTTTTGGAAGAAAAGGTTAAATTCTTGAATTTTTCATCACACATCATCCCAAATGTCACTAAACAGCTGGAAACGGGGAGATAAGCCATTTTTGGAAGCATTGATTAAGATTTCTGACTTTTTCATCACATGTCAGCCCAAGTGTCAGAAAAGCGCTGGAAACAGGGAGATAAGCCTTTTTTGGAAGAAATGGTTAAATTCTTGAATTTTTCATCACACATCATCCCAAATGTCACTAAACAGCTGGAAACGGGGAGATAAGCCTTTTTTGGAAGCAATGGTTAACATTTTGACTTTTTCATCACATATCAGCTCCAGTGTCAGAAAAGTGCTGGAAACAGGGAGATCTGCCTTTTTTTGGAAGAAAAGGTTAAATTCTTGAATTTTTCATCACACATCATCCCAAATGTCACTAAACAGCTGGAAACGGGGAGATAAGCCTTTTTTGGAAGCATTGATTAAGATTTCTGACTTTTTCATCACATTTCAGCCCAAGTGTCAGAAAAGCGCTGGAAACAGGGAGATAAGCCTTTTTTGGAAGAAATGGTTAAATTCTTGAATTTTTCATCACACATCATCCCAAATGTCACTAAACAGCTGGAAACGGGGAGATAAGCCTTTTTTGGAAGCATTGATTAAGATTTCTGACTTTTTCATCACATGTCAGCCCAAGTGTCAGAAAAGCGCTGGAAACAGGGAGATCTCCCTTTTTTTGGAAGAAAAGGTTAAATTCTTGAATTTTTCATCACACATCATCCCAAATGTCACTAAACAGCTGGAAACGGGGAGATAAGCCTTTTTTGGAAGCATTGATCAAGATTTCTGACTTTTTCATCACATGTCAGCCCAAGTGTCAGAAAAGCGCTGGAAACAGGGAGATAAGCCTTTTTTGGAAGAAATGGTTAAATTCTTGAATTTTTCATCACACATCATCTCAAATGTCACTAAACAGCTAGAAACGGGGAGATAAGCCTTTTTTGGAAGCATTGATTAAGATTTCTGACTTTTTCATCACATGTCAGCCCAGGTGTCAGAAAAGCGCTGGAAACAGGGAGATAAGCCTTTTTTGGAAGAAATGGTTAAATTCTTGAATTTTTCATCACACATCATCCCAAATGTCACTAAACAGCTGGAAACGGGGAGATAAGCCTTTTTTGGAAGCAATGGTTAACATTTTGACTTTTTCATCACATATCAGCTCCAGTGTCAGAAAAGCGCTGGAAACAGGGAGATCTGCCTTTTTTTGGAAGAAAAGGTTAAATTCTTGAATTTTTCATCACACATCATCCCAAATGTCACTAAACAGCTGGAAACGGGGAGATAAGCCTTTTTTGGAAGCATTGATTAAGATTTCTGACTTTTTCATCACATGTAAGCCCAAGTGTCAGAAAAGTGCTGGAAACAGGGAGATAAGCCTTTTTTGGAAGAAATGGTTAAATTCTTGAATTTTTCATCACATATCATCCCAAATGTCACTAAACAGCTGGAAACGGGGAGATAAGTCTTTTTTGGAAGCATTGATTAAGATTTCTGACTTTTTCATCACATGTCAGCCCAAGTGTCAGAAAAGCGCTGGAAACAGGGAGATAAGCCTTTTTTGGAAGAAATGGTTAAATTCTTGAATTTTTCATCACACATCATCCCAAATGTCACTAAACAGCTGGAAACGGGGAGATAAGCCTTTTTTGGAAGCAATGGTTAACATTTTGACTTTTTCATCACATATCAGCTCCAGTGTCAGAAAAGCGCTGGAAACAGGGAGATCTGCCTTTTTTTGGAAGAAAAGGTTAAATTCTTGAATTTTTCATCACACATCATCCCAAATGTCACTAAACAGCTGGAAACGGGGAGATAAGCCTTTTTTGGAAGCATTGATTAAGATTTCTGACTTTTTCATCACATGTCAGCCCAAGTGTCAGAAAAGCGCTGGAAACAGGGAGATAAGCCTTTTTTGGAAGAAATGGTTAAATTCTTGAATTTTTCATCACACATCATCCCAAATGTCACTAAACAGCTGGAAACGGGGAGATAAGCCTTTTTTGGAAGCATTGATTAAGATTTCTGACTTTTTCATCACATGTCAGCCCAAGTGTCAGAAAAGCGCTGGAAACAGGGAGATAAGCCTTTTTTGGAAGAAATGGTTAAATTCTTGAATTTTTCATCACACATCATCCCAAATGTCACTAAACAGCTGGAAACGGGGAGATAAGCCTTTTTTGGAAGCAATGGTTAACATTTTGACTTTTTCATCACATATCAGCTCCAGTGTCAGAAAAGCGCTGGAAACAGGGAGATCTGCCTTTTTTTGGAAGAAAAGGTTAAATTCTTGAATTTTTCATCACACATCATCCCAAATGTCACTAAACAGCTGGAAACGGGGAGATAAGCCTTTTTTGGAAGCATTGATTAAGATTTCTGACTTTTTCATCACATGTCAGCCCAAGTGTCA